>NC_057714.1:123336159-123346015 GCF_004010195.1 Chiloscyllium plagiosum | reverse complement strand
CTCAACCGTTCCCGCCCTTTCCCCTGCCGATGGTTGTTGGGAGACACGTGACTCTCGCTGCACCAATCAGAGCAAAGCTGCTGGCGGTTGGGCGGGGTGGAGGCGAGCTGTTTGAAAGAAAACGGCGCCAAGATTTGTCCCTCGTGTTGGGGGGAGTCACGTGGACTCATTGGGAATGGGAGAGGAGGCAACTTTGACTTGATGTTTTTGAATGTTCACCTGAATGTTGGACATAACACAACATCAGGGCTCACGTTTTTCTTTCACTGAGATCAGCTCAATGTGAACACGTTGATTCAAGAGCAAGATGGTGCCTGAGGAGGGCATTTGCCAAATGAAAGATGGGAGTGACAAAGGGGCAGCCATTTGGCTCAGATACATGGGAACACAAACAACTAGAAGTTCCATCCAAGCCACTCATCATCTTGACTTGCTGTTTCTTCACTGTTGCTGTGTCAAAATCGTGGAATTCCCTCCCTAAAAACATTGTGAATCTACCTACAGTGCAAGGACTGCAGCGGTTCAAGAAGGCAGATCACCACCACCTTCTCAAGGGACACCTTGGGATGGGCAATAAATCCTGAGCCCAGCCAGCAGTGCCCACATCCTGTGATTGAATTTTAAAAAGCCCTACAGGCATGAAGACACAAGGATAGTGTGCAGACCAAGATAAACAAAAGAACAGAATCTTAAGGAATCCTTCTCCCACTCCAACATTTCATGATGCTCAATGTCTGGTAAGCTAATTGGCCATCACTGATGAAAATCACTCATCAGGGATCCTGTTGAAGAAATCACATTGTGAGAAACGAACCTCACTTAATCAATGATTTTCAGTCCGAGTCAAAGAGTTCCGAAGCAGCATATTTATTTGAACATCTTTAATGATGGGTGGCTCTACGAGGAGAGACACACCCAACAGTAAAATACAGAACTTTTTATACTTTTGAGAGGTCTCTCGACACCCCTACACTGAGCAGTAAACCTAACATAAGTGTCTATTTCATTCTATCCCCTTATTTGATTATTACTTGCGCCTGTTTTTCCTTCACTTGGTAATTCCCTGCACCCAAGCCTAAGCCTATCATAATTATTAATTACCTCACTTGTTTTTCTTTAAATCTGCTTTATTTGTCTGTCCTTGTTCGTTACAGCCTTCCTGTTATTTTGTCCAGTTCTTCTTTTCTTATCTAACCTTCAGACTTCTGAGATCATCCTTTACTATCTTGATAGTCCAAAAAAGCGGACCTACAAACTATGAGCTTACTGCGAAATGCCCCTCCTGCTTTTTTTCTTTTGTGGTCAGCTCCAACACTCAAAGGAATTTCTTAGCTTAAAGCTATATCTTAAAAGACCCTCTATATTCATTAAAATCAACATACACCTGACAACCTGAAATTTTCTCTCTCAACATCATCATGTACAATGATTCTCAATGTCATCTATCTCTTGGAATGCGAACTCTGCTTTATGTTTAGAGTGACTGAGCAATGATTGATAAGTAAGAGAAAATTAGTCTCTGGTGAGTCAAAGAGATAGCTGGAGATTGGAAGAAACACGTTCACAACAGTTGTTCAGACTGAAGAGCTTTATTCTTCTCCAAAATATGACGTGCACAATTTTCATCCTGCAAGGGTAAAAGACTGGATATTCTAGTGTGCAAAACAAATTGCTCACGAACATACACCTCACTAAATTGTGGAATGAAAGAAGAAACTTCTGGAAACAACAGGTGAGTTGGCATTTGGGATGAGCAATTGAAACAGTGGAAGTGATGGCCTTGTGATATTATCATGAGATTATTAATCCAGAAGCTCAGCTAATGTTTAAAGGACAAGTGTTCAAATCCCATCAATTGCATTCAATTTATTTCTACAAATCTGGAATTAAGAATCTCCTGATGACAGTAGAACCATTGCTAATTGTCAGGAGAAATTCATGTGGCACATTAATGTCCTTCAGTGAAGGAAATTTGCCGTCCTTCCCTTGTCTGGCTACCATGTGACTCCAGACCTACTCTCAACTGCCCTCTGAATGTTTGTGAAACAAGGATGTGATATGTTCCACTTACTAATTCCTTCACCACTCGCTGCGAACGTCCCCTTTCTACCAGAACTACATTGGAACCTAGCGACTTGTTAATAAAGTTATGGATGAGAGATTCTGCAGCAGATGGGTTTAGAAGCTCAACAAATGAGACATCAAGGTTGCAAATTCGGGGAGGTAGTGTCAGAGAGGGATAATGTGGAATCAGGTGTAACAGTATCATAGTTGAATAAAGGCAATTATGAAAGCATGAAGTAGTAGCTGACCAGAATTGACCGGAGGAGGAAGGTAGCAGGAAAAACAGTGTAACAGCAATGGCAGAAGTTTCTGGGAGTGATTCTCGAGACATGGCAAAAACACATTCCTAAAAAAAGCATTCGGGAGAGAAGATGAGGCAATCATGGCTGACGAGGGAAGTCAGGGATAGCATAAAAGCAAAAGAGAAAGTATATAATATGGTGAAGGGCAGTGGGATGTCAGAGGATTAGGTTAGACCAAGGAGAGCCAATGGGTGATATCTTCTTGAACTTCCAGAAGACCTTTGACAAGGTGCTGCACGGGAGGCTGCTGCGTAAGATATGAGCCCGTGGTGTTACAATACTAGCATGGATAGAACATTGGCTATCTGGTAAAAGGCAGAGGGTGGGGTTAAAATTCCTGAGAGTGGTGTTCTATAAGGGTCAGTGTTCACATCACAACTTTTCACTGTGCGTTAATGATCTGTATGAAAGGTTAAGTTTGCAGCTGATACAAAGATAGTTGGAGGGACAGGTAGTATTGAGGAGGCAGGGAAACCGCAGAAGGATTTGGACAGGTTAGGAGAGTGGGCAAAGAAATGGTAGATGGATACAATGTGGGAAAGTGTGAGTGCTTTGGTAATAAGAATAGAGGCGTAGGCTATTTTGTAAATAGGGAGAAAATTCAGAAATCTGAAGTGCAAAGGGACTTGGGAAGTCCTAGTCCAGAATTAACTTCAGGTAAACTTGCAAGTTGAGTTCCATAGTTAGGAAGGCAAATACAAGTACACAATCCTTTATCCGAAATGCTCAGGACCAGCTGGTTTTCGGAATTTGGAAGTTTTCGAATTTCGGACTAAGTGCCATCTCATTGGTGAAATTTTTAAAAATCTTACTGAACAGCAGAATCCCAGTGAGTACTACGGACCCTGAGACAGAATTGAGGCTTGCCACTGCTGGGCCACAAAAGCCTTCAGATTTTGGAGCTTTTCAGATTTCAGGATTTCAGACAAAGTGTTGTCTACCTGTACAATGTTGGCATTTATTTTCAGCGGACTAGATTTAAAAGCAGGGATGTACTCCTGAGGTTTTATAAAGCAGTGGTCAGACCACATTTAAAGTATTTTGAGCAATTTTGGGCCCAATACTCTAAATGTGGTCTGACCACACCTCTATAAAACCTTGGGAGTAACATTTGAGTAACATTTGAGGACTCTGGATACATACACATACTCATAGTCATAGAGATGTACAACAAACCCTTCAGTCCATCTCTTCCATGCTGACCAGATGTCCCAACCTAATCTATCCCATTTGCTAGCACTTGGCCCATATCCCTCCAAACCCTTCCTATTCATATACCCATCCAAATGCCTTTTAAACGTTGCAATTCTACCAGCCTCCACCACTTCCTCTGGCAGCTCATTCCATACATGCACCACCGTCTGCGTGAAAATGTTGCCCCTTAGGTCCCTTTTATATCTTTTCCCTCTCACCCTAAACCTATGCCTTCTAGTTCTGGACTCCCCATCATAGGGAAAAGACCTTGTCTATTTATCCTATCTATGCCCCTCATGATTTTACAAATCTCTAGGTTTATAAGGCCACCCCTCAGCCTCCGACGCTCCAGGGAAAACAGCCCCAGCCTATTCAACCTCTCCCTACAGCTCAAAGATAAGCTGCAGAGCTGGGCTGAGAGGTGGCAAATGGAGTTTAATGCGGACAAGTATGAGGTGATTCACTTTGGTCGGAGTAACCGGAATGCAAAGTACTGGGCTGATGGTAAGATTGCTGTGGTTCTGTTTGCCGAGCTGGAATTTTTTGTTGCAAACGTTTCGTCCACTGTCTAGGTAACATCCTCAGTGCTTGCGAGCCTCCTATGAAGAGGTTCTGTGATGTTTCCTCCGGCATTTATAGTGGTTTGAATCTGCCGCTTCCGGTTGTCAGTTCCAGCTGTCCGCTGCAGTGGTCGGTATATTGGGTCCAGGTCGATGTGCTTATTGATTGAATCTGTGGATGAGTGCCATGCCTCTAGGAATTCCCTGGCTGTTCTCTGTTTGGCTTGTCCTATAATAGTAGCCACACACTCAGATGACAAGCAACATGAGTTCGACTGGGACAACACTACTATTATAGGACAAGCCAAACAGAGAACAGCCAGGGAATTCCTAGAGGCATGGCACTTATAGGGCAGATGTCAGAGGTAGTTTCTTTACTCAGAGAGTAGCAAGGGTATGGAATGCTTTGCCTGCAACGGTAGTAGATTCGCCAACTTTAAGTACATTTAAGTCGTCATTGGACAAGCATATGGACGTACATGGAATAGTGTAGGTTAAATGGGCTTCAGATTGGTATGACAGGTCGGTGCAACCTCGAGGGCCGAAGGGCCTGTACTGCGCTGTAACGTTCTATGTTCTTTGTAAATCCTCCAACCCTGGCAACATCCTTGCAAATCTTTTCTGAACCCTGTCAAATTTCACAACATCCTTCCGATAGGAAGGAGACCAGAATTGTATGCAATATTCCAAAAGTGGCCTAATGAATATTCTGTACAGCTGCAACATGACCTCCCAACTGTTAGACACAATACTGAATAGCCTGGACAGATTGGGCTTCCAGAAGATGGTTGCATTGGCAAGAGAGGCTACGACCCAAGGGGACAGCCTTAGACTGCAGGGAAGACCATTCAGAATGGAGACGTGGAGAAATGTTTTCAGCCAATTCATTGCCACAGAGGGCTGTGGAGGCCAGGTCATTGAATTGAAGTGTATTGAAGGCAGAGATGATTAGATTCTTGATAGTCAGGGGATCAAGGTTTATGGGGAGAAAACGGGTAAATGAGTTTGATAAATTTAACAGCCATGATTGAATGGCAGATCAGACTCAATGGGCTAAATGGCCTAATGTTTGCCCCTATGTCTTATGGACCAACTGAGCTCTGCACCACAACCCAGGCAAAGTGGTGCTTTTACCCTCTCCACCTAAGTTATTTTGGAAAAATCTGATAATTAAATATAGGTGAAATCGTTATAAACCCTTTCTTTAGCAAGGGAAGATGACTAGAAGGTTCAGGTAAATCCCAACACACAGGACATTTCTCTGTACACGTCCCCAACTACAACTGTGACCACAGCTGCAGCCTCCTCTGCAACTCTGATGGAGTCATCACCCAACAGAGTGAGTTGGGTGCAGAGTTCATGAAGCTCTAGGAGATGATCGAGGCGTTGATCGAGGAAATTGCACCACACTTGAACCAATCTTGGCCTTACTCCACAAGCATAAGCAGGAGCTGGAAGGAGTCGGAAAGCGAGTAGACGAGGTCAGACAGCGGATCACTTTTTCTGGTTTTTTTTGCCATCGTCTTAGCAGTTGATGGCAGCTTAGGATGGAAAGAAAGTCAAGTGTTTATTCAATGTGATCTAACCAACATGGACTGTGGAGTGGCCTTTTCCCAACTGCCTATTTTATATTTCCCTGGGCATCATGGAAAAGTTAGATCATTAGTCTCTCCACATTTAATGTCACAAGAAAATGTCAGATGACTTTACACTTCCTGATTAGGGAGTCCCATTCCAGACTGGAGCCACCAAGACCAGGAAAACAAAGATGCTCTGTCAAATGGGTACAGTAACCTAGTGATCAGTTTACTAGACTGGTAACTCCCATTTTGGGTTAATACCCACCATGATATATTGTGAAATCAATTTCAATAAATCTGGTAGTTTCTTGTCTGGTTGAAGGAAATAATCAAAACAACTTCAGGATAACTAATGTTGGTTCCTACCCAGTCTGGGAGAAAGTGAGGACTGCAGATGCTGGAGTACCAGAGTTGAAAAATGTGGTGCTGGAAAAACACAGCAGGCCAGGCAGCATCCGAGGAGCAGGAGAATCGACGTTTCGGGCACGTTGATTCTCCTGCTCCTCAGATGCTGCCTGGCCTGCTGTGTTTTTCCAGCACCACATTTTTCAACTCTCCTACCCAGTCTGACCTACTTGTGACTCCAGTCACTGTGTGTGTGTGTGTGTATGTGTGTATGAAGGTTGTGACAGGAGGAGTAAGCTGGTGATCAACCACAGTACTTCATGGGCCATATCAAACATATAAGTGTCTTATTTAATCATCAAACTGCTCTGTTTGTTCCTCATTTATTGTGGAGAACAGAAGAGACTTTTACCAGGTTCTTTCAGTAATTCAACGTTAACTCTTTTATCATAAACAACGTTATTCTTTAGTCAGTTAGTAAAAGTAGTTATCGACAAAGCTTTTTTATAGGATCCAGTATACTTCCTTCATACCAAACACATGTTCAGACGTTGACAAAACACACCCCCACTGTGATCTTAGGGTTTTGGAATGAATAGACAGCAAAGGAGCATTATGTCCAAGAGTTTGCATTCAGAAAATACAATTGGTTCACTTCTCTCAGTTCCATTTGGTTTTTGCTGTTGATGAGATCTAATTTCTGACAGTTACAAAATGATATTAGCAACAGGAGCAGGCAATTCAGCATGTTGTACCTGCTCTGTCATGGAATAAGATTATGACTGATCTCATATCAGCATTCCTGTTCATCTACATTATTCTTCCAGCCCCTTGCTTAATAATCTGTCTACCCATACCTTAAAAATACAACTCAGAGAGAGAGCTGCTTTCTGCTGTACTTTTCTTCAACAACTCGCATTTCAGCACTGTGTACCATTTAGCAAAACGCATTTCATTGCAGAAATTTACCAATGCTCCTTCAACTACACCTTCCAAATCCACAACCACTACCATCTAGAAGGACAAGGGTAGCAGATACATGGGAATTCCACTACTTGCAAATTTCCCTCCAAGCCACTCACCATCCTGATTGAGAAATATATCACCGTCCCTTCAGTGTCGCTGGATCAAAATCCTGTTTCCTACCTAATGGCTTTGTGGGTGTAATGAAACAAAACAGTTTGCAGCAGTTCAAGAAAACAGCTCACCACCACCTATCCAGGGCAGCTAGGAATGGGCAATAAATGCTGGCATGTCAGTGATGGCCATAATCCATTAATGCAGAGGCTGTTGATGGGTAATCAACAGCTCACATCCCACGGTTTCTCCAAGTCTATTTGCTCCGCAGTTAAGCCAGAAAACCCATCTCTACCTAATTCTAAAACCCTTTATTGGATTCTCTCTCCCAAAATTACTTGATTATCTGCAGTTTAATGGAAATTCTGTTTAAGCTTCTGACTTCTGTTTCCAAGCAATCACGTGATAAAGCTTCTTCACACGATTATCTAGTTTTTCATAGGACTATATACTAACATGCTTCCACCCTGAAAGATGATATTCCAGCTCAAAATGCATTTCATTCTAGTGCAAACAGGACACACATATAAGAAAACAAAGTTACATTCACAGTCAGAAATTACTGGAAAAGCTCAGCAGGTCAGGCAGCATCCAAGGAGCAGGAAAATTGATGTTTTGGACAGGAGCCCTTCACTTCATAGAGTCAGAGTCCTACAGCATGGAGACCAGGCCCTAAGGCCCAAACTAGTCTACGCTGACCAAAATGTCCATTCACCCTCACCTCATTTCCCTGCATTTGGCCCATATCCTTCTAAACCTTTCCTATCCATGTGTTTGTCCAAATGCCTTTTAAATGTTAATGTACCTGCCCCCTCAATCACTTCTGCTGGCAGATCATTCCATATACTTACCACTCTGTGTGAAAAAGTTGCCCCTCAGGTTCCCTTTAATTCTTTCCCCTCAAATAGTTCCCCATTCACAAATCTTGGGAAAAAGACAGTACATTCACCCCATCTCTCATGGTTTTCTAACTGGCCTCGTAATTCCCGGGGTTATCCCTATTCACTTTTTTGAACAGGGCACAACATTCGCCACTCTCCAGTCCCCTGGCACCATCCCCATTGACAGTGAAGATGCAAAGATCATTGCCAACGGTTCTGCAATTTCCTCTCTTACTTCCCACATAATCCTATCCTCAAGTTTTTCAAAATGCCCAACACATCTTCCTTCCTAACTAGTATCTCCTCTAACTTACCAGTCCGTTTCATACTCTCCTCTTCAACAATACGGTCCCTGTCATTTGTAAAACTGAAGAAAAGTACTCATTCAAGACCTCTCCTATCTCTTCCGACTCAATACACAGTCTCCCACTACTGTCCTTGATCAGACCTACCCTCATTCTCGTCATTCTCATGTTTCTCACATACGCATAAAAGGCCTTGGGGTTATCCTTGATCCTACCCTACCTCCCAGGATCCTGGAACATTAAGCTGCCAGTCCTGCCCATCCCTGAGCCATGTTTCTGTCCTGGCTATGATATCCCGGTGTTGAAAAATGTGGTGCTGGAAAAACACAGCAGGCCAGGCAGCATCCGAGGAACAGGAGAATCAACGTTTTGGGCATAAGCCCTTCTTCAGGAATGAGGCTGATG
The DNA here is from genome assembly GCF_004010195.1 of Chiloscyllium plagiosum. Classification (NCBI taxonomy): domain Eukaryota; kingdom Metazoa; phylum Chordata; class Chondrichthyes; order Orectolobiformes; family Hemiscylliidae; genus Chiloscyllium; species Chiloscyllium plagiosum. The sequence continues at coordinate 123,337,302 of NC_057714.1, read as the reverse complement.
TGCCAAGCGGGCTGAGATAAACAGTAGGGGGGACGGAATTTGGGGGAGGGGCACTGGGAATATGATAGGTGGAAGGAGGTGAGGGTGATAGGCCGGAGAGGGAGTGGGGTGGAGAGGTTGGGAAGAAGATTGCAGGTCAAGAGGGCGGTGCTGAATCCGAGGGTTGGGACTGAGATAAGGCAGGGGGAGGGGAAATGAAGCTGGAGAAATATCCCAGTCCCATGTTCCTAAACAAAAACAGTCCAGCACAAAAACAGGCTCTTTCGGCCCACCTGGACTGCGCTGACACCCAATGCCTTTCTCAAATCCTTTGCCTCTGCACAGTCTGTATCCCTCTTTTCCCTGCCTATTCATGTATTTGTCAAGCTGCCTCTTAAACATTGCTATTGTATCTGCCTCCACCATCTTCTCTGGCAGCACATTCCAGACACTTACCACCTTTTCCCTGTAAAAGAAAAATGTGCCTCTCACATCTCCTTTAAGTCTCGCCCCTTTTCCCTTAAAACTATGTCCTCTGTAATTGACATTTCTATCCTGGGAAGAAGACTCTGATTAGCCATTCTATCCGTGCCTGTCAATTTTGGGAACTTCTACTGGGTCGCCCCTCATTTTTTGACATACAAGTAAAAGCAAACCAAGTTTTATCCAATCCCAATCTCTCCTCAGCTAATACTATCCAAACCAGTCAACATCCTGATGTATCCTGTCCAAAGCCTCTGCATCCTTCTAGTAGTGCGCTGACCAGAACTGTACACAATATTTCAAATGTGGCCCAACTGAAGTTCTATGCAGCTGCAACATGACTTGTCAATGTTTATATTTTATGCCTTCACTGATGAAGGCAAGTACAGCATATGGCTTCTTGACCACATTGTCCACTTATGTTGCTATTGTCAGGGAAATGTAGACCTGTACGCCTAGAGTTTTAAGTTTTTAAAATTTGTCTTCAAAGAAAAAGGATTATGGTCAGTGTAATTTTTTTTTAAGAACAAGAACAAAGAAAATGTACAGCCCAGGAATAGGCCCTTCGGCCCTCCAAGCCTGAGCTGATTCAAATCCACTGTCTAAACCTCTCACCCAATTCCTAAGCATCTGTATCCCTCTACTCCCCACCTACTCTTGCACCTGTCCAGATGCATCTTA
>NC_057714.1:123326381-123335659 GCF_004010195.1 Chiloscyllium plagiosum | reverse complement strand
TCCATGGGTGCTGAGTTTCTGTAAGAAATCCGTAGAGTCGCGACAGAAGCTGGAGATCCCCTGTATAATAGGTTTCAAGATGCCTTCCACATAGCCAGAGAGATTCTCACATAGGGTCCCATTACCCAACACGATGGGACGTCCCGGTGTGTTGACTTTGTGTACCTACGGAAGGCAGTAGAAGTCGCCTACACGAGAAGTACGTGGGATGAGGGCGCGTAGGGATCTCTGAAGGACTGGATCCAAAGTTCTGATCAGTGTGTTTAATTCCCGGGTATGTTCTTTGGTCGGATCAGCTGGTAGTTGCCTGTAGTGTTCCTGTCGGTATACTTCCTTGCAGTAATCTGTTCTATTCTGAATGACAATGGCTCCTCCTTTATCTGCTGGTTTGATGACAATGTTGTGATTGGTTTGGAGAGCTTGGATGGCATTGTGTTGGGAATGGGTGATGTTTTGCTCCACCTTACGGGTACGGCTGATGAATCTGGCGTTTATATATTTCCTGACAGTTTGAGCATACATGTCAAGGCCAGGGCAGCGGCCCTCCGGTAGGGTCCATGTTGACACCTTCTTTGGTCGCTCCTCTACAGATCCCTGTGATGACTGTTCTAGTTCATCAGTGGGATCACTGCCGTCACCTTGAAAGAATTCCCGGAGTCTCATTCGTCTGATGAACTCCTCTGTGTCTGCTGCCAGAACCAACGGGTCCATTTTGGTGGTGGGGCAGAAGTTGAGATCCCTACTCAGGACTTCAATCTCTTCCGTTTGAAGGGTGTAGTCCGATAAGTTGACAATAGACTTCCCCGCAGTGATAATGTTGTCTACTGTGGTTCCAGGGCGGGCTTTGCTATTACTGGTGAGAATGCCAAGCTTCTCCAGTTTTTTGTTCTTGGCGCCCATGTACATGGTGTAGTTTTGTCGCCTTGTCGCCTTTGGCAATGTCACGTAACTGTACTGATGTATTCTGTGTGCAGGCTGTGAGTGTGGACTCCATCTGAATTTCAAGGTTGTGGCGCCTGCTGTAGAGTTGGTGCACGAGATGATTGAGAAGTTTACGAGAGGTGCGGTGGCAAAGTCTCTCTGCGTAGTCTCTGTTGTAGGTTGACCTAAGTGGGTTTGTGATCCGTAATCCATTTGGAATCTTTCCGCTTGCCTGCACTCCTGTAGAAACTTGATGTCTGTGTCGATATGTGCAATTGAAGAACTTAGCTCGACCCCAATGGTCGTTTTGCAGCAGAGAGCGGCGGGAGCTGGGTGGAAGTGAGCCAGTTGGGAAGGTAAGTGATTGTTATTTGAGTGGGTGTATTCTGGACCCCAGGTCCTACAAAGTAGGGCCTCCCTCCCACCCTCCTCCTTTAACCTAACTTTAAAGTCCACAGACTTGCCCCAAAAAAGAGAGTCCAGGGAGATTCCTGTTGAGAGAAGAGAGAGTCTTTAACTCGGGAGTCTTCGACAAGGAGGTTGAGTGAAGTGATTATGCCACAGTTGAACAGGGTGAAGACATGACTGCCCAGCTGGTTCAGTGTGCTACGTGCATAATGTGGGAGGTCAACGACTCTGGTGTGTCTGGCTCGTATATCTGTGGAAAGTGTGTTCATGTTCAGCTACTGACAGAGCATATCGCAGCACAGAAGAAAGAAGTCGAGGACCTTAGGCTCATCCGAGAGAACGAGATAGAACATAGAACATAGAAAAATACAGCGCAGTACAGGCCCTTTGTTGCGCCGATCCAAGCCCACCTAACCTACACTAGCCCACTATCCTCCATATGCCTATCCAATGCCCGTTTAAATGCCCATAAAGAGGGAGAGTCCACCACTGCTACTGGCAGGGCATTCCATGAACTCACGACTCGCTGTGTAAAGAATCTACCCCTAACATCTGTCCTATACCTACCACCCCTTAATTTATAACTACCACCCCTTTCTGGACAGGACCTTCAGCGAGGTTATTACACCGACCATACCAGAAGAGAGCAGAAGAGAGAAGACGATGAGGAAGGCAGAGAGGAGACAGGTGCAAGAGAGCAGGGGGAAGTACTTGTCAGGAACAAGTTAAATCTTTTGGAAACAGTAGAGACAGATGACACTGCCAGTCCGCGAGGCGGCCAGGTCTGTCAATCAAAAGTTGGCGTGGAGGCAGAGCTGAGGAATCAGACATCGCACAGAGCTGTGGTGAAAGGGGACTCCATAGTGAGAGGAACTGAACAGGGTTTCTGTGGCAACAGGCGGGATTTGAGGATGGTGTGTTGCCTTCCTGGTGCCAGGATTAAGGACATCGCAGACAGAGTGCAGGAAATCCTCAAGGGCGAAGGTGAAGAGCCAGAGGTGATGGTACATGTCGACACAAATGATGTCGGGAAGAAGAGGAGGAACATACTACAGCGGGACTTCGGAGATCTAGGAAGAAGGCTGAAAAGCAGGACGTCCAGAGTGGTTATCTCCGGTTTGCTTCCAGTTCCTCGGGCTGGAGAGGCCAGGAACAGGGAGATAATGGACTTGAATGTGTGGCTGGGGGACTGGTGCAGGAAGCAAGGATTAGGCCAGAACAAACAGCAGTGGCCCTAAAACAGATCCTTGTGGAACACCACTGGTAACTGAGCTCCAGGTTGAACATTTCCCATCAGCCACCACCCACTGTCTTCTTTCAGCTAGCCAATTTTTGATCCAAACCACTAAATTACCTTCAATCCTGAAACTCTATATTGTGTGCAATAGCCTACCATGTGGAACCTTATCAAACACTGTACTGAAATCCATATCCACCACATCAACCGCTTTACCTTCACCACCTGTTTTGTCATCTCCTTGAAAAACTCAATCAGGTTAGTGAGGCAGGACCTACCCTTCATAAAACTGTGTTGACTATCCCTAATCAAATTATTCTTTTCCAGATGATTATAAATCCTATCTCTTATAACCTTTCCAACACCTTATCCACAACAGAAGTAAGGTTCACTAATCTATAATTACCAGAGTTGTCCGACTTCCCTTTTTGAACAAGTGAACAATATTTGCGATCCTCCAGTTTCCTCACACTACTCCTGTCAACAATGATGACATAAAGATCAAAGCCAAAGGCTCGGCAAGCTCCTCCCTGGCTTCCCAGAGAATCCGAGGATAAATCTCATCTGGCATGGAGTCTTATCTATTTCAGATCTTTCAAAATTGCTAAAATCTCCTCTTTGTTACACACAGTGTATATGGAGTTTAGTAAGGCCTTTAATAAGGTTCCATATGGTAGGCTGCTCTGGAAGGTTAGATTACATGGAATCCGGGGCAAGCTGGCAAATTGGATATACAGTTGGCTTGATAGTATGAAGCAGAGGGTAATAGTGGAAGGTTGCTTGTTGGGCTGGAGGCTTGTGACTAGTGGAGTGCCTCAGGGGTCAGTGCTGGGCCCCTTACTGTCTGTTACCTATATCAATGATTTGGTTGAGAAGGTACAGGGCATGGTAAAAACAATGACTGCAGATGCTGGAAACTAGATTCTGGATTAGTAGTGCTGGAAGAGCACAGCAGTTCAGGCAGCATCCAAGGACAGGCAAAATCCGAGGACAGGCAAAATCAACGTTTCGGGTAAAAGGGCTATTGCCTGTCCTTGGATTTTGCCTGTCCTCTGATGCTGCCTGAACTGCTGTGCTCTTCCAGCACCACTAATCCAGAATGTACAGGGCATGATTAGTAAGTTTGCAGATGACACTAAAATAGGCAGTATCACAGACAGTGAGGAAGGTTATCAAAAATTGCAACAAATCCTTGATCAGCTGAGGAAGTGGGCTCAGAAATGGCAAATGGAGTTTCATATAGATATGTGTGAGATGTTGCATTCTCGAAAGTCAAAACAAGGTAGGAATTTCATAGTCAATGTATAAGGGGTATAGTGGAACAGAGGGACCTTGGAGTTCAGGTGCATGGTTCTCTGAAAGTGGAGTCCCAAGTAGACAGGGCAGTGAAGGAAGCATTTGGCACACTGGCCTTCATCAGTCAGGACAGTGAGTACAGAAGTTGGGAAGTTACGTGGAAGATGTGCAGAATGTTGGTAAGGCTGCAGTTGGAGTATTGTATCCAGTTGTGGTCACCTTGCTGCATGTATGTCTTGTATCTCAGAATCTTCTCAAGTAACCTACCTACCACAGATGCAAGGTGGAGGTTGTTTTGGGAACATTTGCTGTTAGTGCTGGACAGTTTGTTCCACTGAGGCAAGGAAGGGATGGTTGGGTGAAGGAACCTTGGGTGACAAGGGATGGGGAACATCTAGTCAAAAGGAAGAAGGAAGCTAACTTAAGGCTGAGGAGGCCAAGATCAGACAGGGGTCTAGAGGGTTACAAGGTAGTCGGGAAGGAACTGAAGAAAGAACTTAACAGACTTGTAAGGGGACATGAAAAAGCTTTAGCGGGTAGGATTAAGAAAAACCCTAAGGCATTCTACACTTGCGTGAGGATCAAGAGGATAGCCAGAGTAGGGCAGGGCCAATCAGAGCTAGTGGAGGGAACTTGTACTGGGAGTCAGAGGAGTAGTGAAGACTGGTCAGGACATGCCTGGGCAATTTTCCACATTTTGTATAAAGACAAAAGTTAGAGAGTTCCACTTTTTCTGTTCTTTTTTTGCCTTCGTCTTAGCAGTTGATGGCAGCTTAGGATGGAAAGAAAGTCAAGTGTTTATTCAATGTGATCTAACCAACATGGACTGTGGAGTGGCCTTTTCCCAACTGCCTAATTTATATTTTCCTGGGCATTATGGAAAAAGGTAGATCATTAGTCTCTCCACATTCAACGTCACAAGAAAATGTCAGATGACTTTACACTTCCTGATTAGGGAGTCCCATTCCAGAACTGAAGTCACCAAGACCAGGAAAACAAAGATGCTCTGTCAAATGGGTACAGTAACCTAGTGATCAGTTTACTAGACTGGTAACTCTCATTTTGGATTAATACCCACCATGATATATTGTGAAATCAATTTCAATAAATCTGATAGTTTCTTGTCTGGTTGAAGGAAATAATCAAAACAACTTCGGGATAACTAATGTTGGTTCCTACCCAGTCTGGGAGAAAGTGAGGACTGCAGATGCTGGAGTACCAGAGTTGAAAAATGTGGTGCTGGAAAAACACAGCAGGCCAGGCAGCATCCGAGGAGCAGGAGAATCGACGTTTCGGGCACGTTGATTCTCCTGCTCCTCAGATGCTGCCTGGCCTGCTCTGTTTGTCCAGCACCACATTTTTCAACTTTCCTACCCAGTCTGACCTACTTGTGACTCCAGTCACTGTGTGTGTGTGTGTGTGTCTGAAGGTTGTGACAGGAGGAGTAAGCTGGTGATCAACCCCAGTACTTCATGGGCCATATCAAACATATAAGTGTCTTACTTAATCATCAAACTGCTCTGTTTGTTCCTCATTTATTGTGGAGAACAGAAGAGACGTTTACCAGGTTCTTTCAGTAATTCTACGTTAACTCTTTTATAATAAACAACGTTATTCTTCAGTCAGTTAGAAAAAGTAGTTATCGATGAAGCTTTTTTATAGGATCCAGTATACTTCCTTCATACCAAACACATATTCAGACGTTGACAAAACACACCCCCACTGTGATCTTAGGGTTTTGGAATGAATAGACAGCAAAGGAGCAATATGTCCAAGAGTTTGCATTCAGAAAATACAATTGGTTCACTTCTCTTGATCAGACCAGGCCCTAAGGCCCAAACTAGTCTACGCTGACCAAAATGTCCATTCACCCTCACCTCATTTCCCTGCATTTGGCCCATATCCTTCTAAACCTTTCCTATCCATGTGTTTGTCCAAATGCCTTTTAAATGTTAATGTACCTGCCCCCTCAATCACTTCTGCTGGCAGATCATTCCATATACTTACCACTCTGTGTGAAAAAGTTGCCCCTCAGGTTCCCTTTAATTCTTTCCCCTCAAATAGTTCCCCATTCACCAATCCTGGGAAAAAGACAGTACATTCACCCCATCTCTCATGGCTTTCTAACTGGCCTCGAAATTCACGGGGTTATCCCTATTCACTTTTTTCAAGACCTCTCCTATCTCTTCCGACTCAATACACAGTCTCCCACTACTGTCCTTGATCGGACCTACCCTCGTTCTCGTCATTCTCATGTTTCTCACATACGCATAAAAGGCCTTGGGGTTATCCTTGATCCTACCCGCCAAAGATCCTTAGCTCTCCTAATCCCTTTCTTCAGCTCCCTCCCGGCTATCCTGTATCCCTCCAACGCTCTGTCTGAACCTTGTTTCCTTAACCTTATGTAAGCCTCTTTCTTCCTCCTTACAAGACATTCAACCTCCCTGGTCAACCAAGGTTCCCTCACACGACCATCTCTTTCCTGCCTGACAGGTACATACATATCAAGGACACGTTGTATCTGTTCCTGGAAAAAGTTCCACATTTCAATGACATCCTTCCCTGACAGCCTGTGCTCCCAATTTATGCTCCTCAGATCCTGTCTTGCAGCATCGTATTTACCCTTCCCCCAATTGTAAAATCTACCCTGTTGCATGCAACCATCTCTCTCCATACTCAAAGTGAAAGTCACAGAATTGTGGTCACCATCACCAAAATGCTCATCCACTAACAAGCCCATCACTTGTCCCGGTTCGTTACCAAGTACCAAATCCAATATGCCCTCCCCTCTGGTCGGACAATCTACATACTGAGTTAGAAAAGCTTCCTGGACACACTGCACAAACACCACCCCGTCCAATCTACTTGATCTAAAGAGCTTCCAATCAATATTTGGGAATTTGAAATCTCCCATGACTACTACCCTGTGGCCTCTGCACCTTTCCAAAATCTGTTTCCCAATCTGTTTCTCCACATCTCTGCTGCTATTGGGGGGCCTATAGTAAACACCCAACAAGGTGACTGATCCTTTCCTATTTCTGACTTTAGCCCATTCTACCTCCAAAGGCAGATCCCCTTCGAACTGCCTTTCTGCAGCCGTTATACCATTTCTAATTAGCAACGCCACACCCCTCCTTTTCTTACCACCCCCCACTAATCTTACTGAAACATCTGTAACCAGGAACCTCCAACAACCATTCCTGTCCCTCTTCTGTCCACATTTCCATAATGGCCACAATATCGTAGTCCCAAGTACTGATCCACGCCTTAAGTCCACCCACCTTATTTCTGATACTCCTTGCGTTGAAGTATACACACTTGAACCCATCTCTCCCCCCGAAGAGTGCTAGCAAACCTACCTCCCAGGATCCTGGAACATTAAGCTGCCAGTCCTGCCCATCCCTGAGCCATGTTTCTGTCTTGGCTATGATATCCCGGTGTTGAAAAATGTGGTGCTGGAAAAACACAGCAGGCCAGGCAGCATCCGAGGAGCAGGAGAATCGAAGTTTCGGGCATAAGCACTTCTTCAGGAATGAGGCTGATGTGCCAAGCAGGCTGAGATAAACAGTAAGGGGGATGGAATTTGGGGGAGGGGCACTGGGAATACGATAGGTGAAAGGAGGTGAGGGTGATAGGCTGGAGAGGGAGTGGGGTGGAGAGGTTGGGAAGAAGATTGCAGGTCAAGAGGGCGGTGCTGAATCCGAGGGTTGGGACTGAGATAAGGCAGGAGGAGGGGAAATGAGGAAGCTGGAGAAATATCCCAGTCCCATGTTCCTAAACAAAAACAGTCCAGCACAAAAACAGGCTCTTTCGGCCCATCTGGACTGCGCTAACACACAATGCCTTTCTAAAACCCTTTGCCTCTGCACAGTCTGTATCCCTCTTTTCCCTGCCTATTCTTGTATTTGTCAAGCTGCCTCTTAAACATTGCTATTGTATCTGCCTCCACCATCTTCTCTGGCAGCACATTCCAGGCACTTACCACCCTTTCCCTGAAAAAGAAAAATGTGCCTCTCACATCTCCTTTAAATCTCGCCCCTTTTCCCTTAAAACTATGTCCTCTGTAATTGACATTTCTACCCTGGGAAGAAGACTCTGATTAGCCATTCTATCCCGTGCCTGTCAATTTTGGGACCTTCTACTGGGTCGCCCCTCATTTTTTGATATACAAGTAAAAGCAAACCAAGTTTTATCCAATCCCAATCTCTCCTCAGCTGATACTATCCAAACCAGTCAACATTCTGGTGTATCCTGTCCAAAGCCTCTGCATCCTTCTCGTAGTGCGCTGACCAGAACTGTACACAATATTTCAAATGTGGCCCAACTGAAGTTCTATACAGCTGCAACATGACTTGTCAATGTTTATATTTTATGCCTTCACTGATGAAGGCAAGTACAGCATATGGCTGCTTGACGACATTGTCCACTTATGTTGCTATTGTCAGGGAAATGTAGACCTGTACGCCTAGAGTTTTAAGTTTTTAAAATTTGTCTTCAAAGAAAAAGGATTATGGTCAGTGTAATTTTTTTTTAAGAACAAGAGCAAAGAAAATGTACAGCCCAGGAATAGGCCCTTCGGCCCTCCAAGCCTGAGCTGATCCAAATCCACTGTCTAAACCTCTCACCCAATTCCGAAGCATCTGTATCCCTCTACTCCACACCTACTCTTGCACCTGTCCAGATGCATCTTAAATGAATCTACCGTGCCTGCCTCTACTACCTCTGTTGGCAACGCATTCCAGACGCCCACACCCTCTGTGTGAAGTACTTACCGCGTGTATCTCCTTAAACTTTCCGCCTCTCACCTTGAAAGCGTGACCTCTTGTTATTGAATCCTTCACCCTGGGAAAAGGTTATCTCTATCTACCCTGTCTATACCCATTATGATTTTGTAGACCTCAATCAGGTCCCCTTCAATCTCCTTTTTCTAATGAAAACAATCCTAACCTTCCATACCAGGAACATCCTCGTAAACCTTCTCCGCACCCTCTCCAAAGCGTCCACATTCTTTTGGTAATGTGCTGACCAGAACTGTATACAGTATTCTAAATGCGGCCGAACCAAAGTCTTGTACAATTTTAACATGACTTGCCAGCTCTTATACTCAATACCCCGTCCGATGAAGGCAAGCATACTGCATGCCTTCTTGACCACTCTATCCACCTGTGCAGCCACCTTCAGGGTACAATGGACCAGAACTCCCGGATCTCTCTGCCCATCAACTTTTCCCAAGGCTCTTCCGTTTACTGTATAATTCACTCTAGAATTAGACTTCCCAAAATGCATCACCTCACATTTACCTGGATTGAACTCCATCTGCCACTTCTCTGCCCAGCTCTCCAGTCTATCTATATCCTCCTGTATTCTCTGACAGTCCCTTATGCTTTCTGCTACTCCACCAATCTTTGTGTCATCT
>NC_057714.1:123314481-123324083 GCF_004010195.1 Chiloscyllium plagiosum | reverse complement strand
CTTACCGCAAATTCAACCCAAACTCTGGGTCAGATATGTAGATGACACCTTTGTTGGGGGGAGGGGATAAACTGGAAGTTATAGAAGGAAATTGAAGGGAAAGTTTGTACAAGGGAAGTCAAGAAAGACAACGGAATCAATGAAGCAGAAAACTCAAAAAGGGATGATGCCATAAGGATGAGTGAAATAGGGGTTGATAGGAAGGGTGAGGGCAGTAACAAATTGAAAATACTATGTATGAACGCACAAAGTATTAGAAATAAGATGGATGAGCTTGAGGCTCTTTTGGAAATTGGCAGTCACGATGTTGTGGGGATAACTGAGACATGGCTTCAAGTGGACAGGGCCTGGGAAATGAATATTGAAGGCTATACGTGCTATCATAAGGACAGACTGACGGGCAGAGGGGTGGGGTGGCCCTGTTGGTAAGGGATGATATTCAGTCCCTTGCGCTGGGGGACCTCGAATCAGGGGATGTAGAGTCAGTATGGATAGAGCTGAGAAATGTTAAGGATAGAAAGACCCTCATGGGAGTTATCTACAGGCCCCCAAACAGTAGTATGGATGTAGGGTGTAAGTTGAATCAGGAGCTGAAATTGGCCTGTCACAAAGATGTTACTACAGTTACTACAGTTATGGGGGGATTTCAACATGCAGGAAGACTGGGAGAATCAGGATGGTATTGGGCCTCAAGAAAGAGACTTTGTGGAGTGCCTCCGAGATGTGATTCTTCGAACAGTTACTGCTGGAGCCTATCAGGGAGAAGGCAATTCTGGATCTGGTATTGTGCAACGAACCAGAATTGGTCAGGGACCTCGAAGTGAAGCAGCCATTAGGAAGTAGTGACCATAATACAATAAGCTTCAATCTGCAATTTGAAAGGGAGAGGGGACAATCAGAAGTGACAATATTTCAGTTGAATAAAGGGAACTATGGAGCTATGAGGGAGGAGCTGACCAAAGTTCAATGGTGCAATACCTTAGCAGGGATGACAGTGGAGGAACAATGGCAGATATTTCTGTGTATAATGCAGAAGATGCAGGATCAGTTAATTCCAAAAAGGAAGAAAGATCCTATGAGGAGGCAGGAGTGGCCGTGGCTGATGAGGGAAGTTAAGAAACATATAAAGTCAAAAGAGAAAAGGTATAACATAGCAAAGATGAGTGGGAAAACGGAGGACTGGGAAGCTTTTAAAGAACAATAGAGAATTACTAAGAAGGAAATACACAGAGAAAAAATGAGGTACGAAGGTAAACTGGCCAAAAATATAAAGGAGGATAGTAAAAGCTTTTTTAAGGTATGTGAAAGGGAAAGAAATGGCTAAGGCTAAAATTGGGCCCTTGAAGACAGAAACATAGGAATATATTACGGGGAACAAAGAAATAGCAGAAGAATAGAATTGGTACTTCAGATCTGTGTTCATTGGGGAAGACACAAGCAATCTCCCTGAGGTAACAGTGGCTGAAGGACATGAACTGAAGGGAATTTATATTTGCCAGGATTTGGTGTTGGAGAGACCATTAGGTCTGAAGGTTGATAAGTCTCCGGGACCTGATGGTCTACATCCCAGGGTACTGAAGGAGGTGGCTCGAGCAATCGTGGCTGCGTTGTCAGCATGGATTTATGAAGGGGAAATCATGCTTGACTAACCTTCTTGAATTTTTTGAGGATGTAACTCTGAAGATGGACAAGGGAGATCCAGTGGATGTAGTGTACCTGGACTTTCAGAAAGCTTTTGATAAAGTCCCACATATGAGGTTAGTGAGCAAAATTAGGATGCATGCTATTGGGGGATTGAAAATTGGTTGGCTGACAGGAAACAAAGAGTAGTGATAAACGGCTCCCTTTCGGAATGGCAGTGGGGTACCACAGGGATCAGTACTGGGACCGCAGCTTTTTACAATATATGTTACTAATACAGAAGATGGTATTAATAGTAACATTAGCAAATTTGCTGATGATACAAAGCTAGGTGGCAGGTGAAATGTGAGGAGGATGTTAGGAGATTACAGGGTGACCTGGACAGGTAAGGTGAGTGGACAGATGCATGGCAGATGCAGTTTAATGTGGATAAATGTGTGGTTATCCCCTTTGGTGGCAAGAACAGGAGGACAGATTACTACCTAAATGGAGTCAAGTTAGGTAAAGGGGCAGTACAAAGAGATCTAGGTGTTCTTGTACACCAGTCAATGAAGGCAAGCATGCAGGCACAGCAGGTAATGAAGAAGGCTAATAGCATGCTAGCCTTCGTAACAAGAGGGATTGAGTATAGAAGCAAAGAGGTTCTTCTGCAGCTGTACAGGGCCCTGGTGAGATCGCACCTGGAATATTGTGTGCAGCTCTGGTCTCCAAATTTGAGGAATGACATTCTGGCTATTGAGGAAGTGCAGCGTAGGTTCACGAGGTCAATTCTTGGAATGGCAGGACTATCTTATGTTGAAAGATTGGAGCGACTGGGCTTGTATTTCCTTGAGTTTAGAAGACTGAGAGGGGATCTGATTGAGACGTATAAGATTATTAAAGGATTGGACACTCTGGATGCAGGAAACATGTTTCCGCTGATGGGTGAGTCCCGAACCAGAGGACACAGTTTAAAAATAAGGGGTAGGCCATTTAGAACAGAGATGAGGAGAACCTTTTTTCACCCAGAGAGTGGTGGGTGTGTGGAATGCTCTGCCACCGAGGGCAGTCGCGGCCCAATCTCTGGATTCATTTAAGAAAGAGTTGGATAGAGCTCTCAAGGATAGTGGAATCAAGGGTTATGGAGATAAGGCAGGAACAGGATACTGATTGAGGATGATCAGCCATGATCATAATGAATGGTGGTGCACGCTTGAAGGGCAGAATGGCCTACTCCTGCACCAATGTCTGTTGTCTACTGAGAGCAACAGTGCCTGCTTGAGGCATGACTGCAGACAGCTGAGATGGCATATTTTGATAGGCCATCGATGGGTAAGTTGCAGCAGATCTCGGCTATTCAGTCCATTTTGAATTCCATGCTCACACAGACGGCAAGGGAGGAACTTTCCTTTGCGAGACAAAGATTGTTTGAGCTAGGTGAGAGGCCGGGCAGATATCTGACATAACTGACTAGGAAAAAGCACAGCAGGTCAGGCAGCATCTGAGGAGCAGGAGAATCAATGTTTCAGGCATAAACCCATAAACCCTGGTAGCTTTTAGAAAAAAGGACCAGCTTTGTGACACCACCAATTCCTGCCCCCACTTCTTTCTACAACGAGGAAAAAGAAATCACAAAAGGGACAGCAGGAGAAATGTGCGCCGTATGCAGGGTGTAGAGGGGTGGGGAGGGGGTTGGTGGGTTGTCCCCTCGTGTGCCGTTGGGTGTTTAACAGCATCAGGAGCTGTTCCTGATTGGCCACGGTGTGGCAGCTTATGCACTTGGTGCTATATCCATTACAGGGTTGTCCATGTATAAGCCACAGCTGTTCTCACTCCAGCTGTTGCTGCCAGGCTGGTACCCTGGGTGTTGGCTCCTTCCCTTTGCCAGTTTCAGATCTTAGGTGCCCAGCAGTCTCGAATAAAATTGCTGGTTCAGCCATAGATGCAGCACAGATTGGGTTTGGGCTTTGTTTGTGGGAGTTCCCCTTTTCTGGGGACAGGGATCTCGTACAGAGGGGGAGTCTGTCTGAGACCCCTTGGTGTATTGCTGCCTTTTTTCTCATCCCTCCATGTTGGAGGGGGAGCTACAAGAAGTCTGGGTTATGCCCTTAACTCCCTTTCCTATTTAGCAATTAATTTGTGGAGGACCCAAGCCTCATTACAGCAGATGTCGGAGGGGTCAAATCACAGAAAAGTGTCCCTCCCTCTTTCTGAGGCATGGGTTCGCACCCAGTTTCTCTGTTGTTTGTTGGTAAGAGAGGTGCAGGTCATGCCCCCAAATGCCAGACAAATTAGACCCAAGTAAAGCTGGTGCAGTGTTCACCTTGTTGTTGTCAGCACTTACGTAGACCCTCTACTGGGGCTGCTATATTCTGCCCCAAGGTGGTGAGGACCATTGCCTCGAAGAGCGTGACCACTTCTGAGGGGACAATGCAAGGAGAATGGGCCGGTTGGGATTGTGGAATCAGCTCCTATGAATTCATAACTGGTCATCTTGCAACATTTCCCTGGGGAAAAGGGTGACTATACCCCAAACCCAAGCCCTCACCTTTTTGTGCTGGTGGAATGGGCCGTGTCTGATCTGATTACCCTCTCTCAATGCACAGACGCCAATGGGATGGTCAGTAAGAAGTAATGAGGCAAAAGGGAGGACTGCAGTTGCTGGAGATTAAAGTTGAGAGTGTGGTGCTGGCAAAGCACTGCAAGTCAGGCAGCATCCAAGGAGCAGGAATGGATGATAAAGGGCTTTTGTTCGAAATATCGATTCTTCTGCTCCTCAAATGCTGCCTGAGCTGCTGTGTTTTTCCAGCACCATAACCTCGACAGTAGGAAGTAACATCTAGTTGATTGGGTAGAACTCATTGTTCCATTCTGTTCCATTTCCTAGGGTTATAGACAGCAGAGATGAAACCATCAGAATAATGTACTGGAGCACCTGAGTTCAACCTCTTCCAGAAACTGTGAGCTACAGGAGTCAGTCTTGACAAGATTTACACCAGCTCTGACTTTCTGTATTGCCATGAAATAAAGCAAATAAATTCAACAACAGCTTTTGGCCTCTCAACAATTATGGCCCATGGTAGAATATCACATGGGAACGATGGTGGAAGGGATACCAGCAGAACTGATTTTGAACATAATTTCCAATCTCTTCCATTTGGCCCAAGCCTGGGTATTTGGGAGACAGATTCCCCACTCTCTGAACTCAGTGTCCAGGCTTTGATGATGTTACTGTCAAAAGCTTGAGCTTCAGCCATGAGAGAGTGGCCACCCTCATGGAGAGCACCATCCAACAACAAGTGGAGGCCATGTAAACGCAGCTCAAGGTCCTTTGCATGGTACAGATAAAGGAGGCACAGTGGTAGTCTGGCACACTGACCTCTATACCGCTGAAGCCAAACGCCAACTCGAGGACACCTCTTCCTACCTCCCCCTCGACCATGACCCCACCCCCCATCACCAAACCATCATCTTCCAGACCATACAGAACCTCATCAGCTCAGGAGATCTCCCACCCACAGCTTCCAACCTCATAGTCCGGGAACCCCGCACTGCCCGGTTCTACCTCCTTCCCAAGATCCACTAGCCTGACCCATTGTCTCAGCATGCTCCTGCCCCACTGAACTCATTTCTACCTACCTCGACACTGTCCTATTCCCCCTAGTCGAGGAGCTCCCCACATACATTCGAGACACCACCCACGCCCTCCACCTCCTCCAAGACTTCCGTTTCCCCGGCCCCCAACGCTTCATCTTCTCAATGGATATCCAATCCCTCTACACCTCCATCTGCCATGTCCAGGGCCTCCAAGTCCTCCGTTTCTTCCTCTCCAGACATCCTTCCACCGACGCTCTCATTCGTTTGGCCGAACTGGTCCTCACCTTTAACAATTTCTCCTTCAAATCCTCCCACTTCCTCCAGACCAAAGGGGTAGCCATGGGCATCCGTATGGGCCCCAGCTATGCCTGTCTCTTTGTTGGCTATGTAGAACAGTTGATCTTCCGTAATTACACCGGCACCACTCCCCACCTCTTCCTCCGCTACATTGATGACTGCATTGGCACCACCTCGTGCTCTCGCGAGGAGGTTGAGCAATTCATCAACTTGACCAACACATTGCACCCTGACCTTAAATTTACCTGGACCATCTCTGATACCTCCCTCCCCTTCCTGGACCTCTCCATCTCCATTAATGATGACTGACTTGATACCGACATTTTTTACAAACCCACCGACTCCCACGGCTACCTGGATTACACCTCTTCCCATCCTATCTCCTGCAAAAATGCCATCCTGTATTCCCAATTCCTCCGCCTCTGCCATTTCTGCTCCCAGGGGGACCGGTTCCACCACAGAACACACCAGATGGCCTCCTTCTTTAGAGATCGCAATTTCCCTTCCCACGTGGTTAAAGATGCCCTCCAAGGCATCTCGACTACATCCCGCACCTCCGCCATCAGACCCCACCCCTCCAATCGTAACAAGGACAGAACGTCCCTGGTGCTCATCTTCCACCCTACCAACCTTCGCATAAACCAAATCATCCGCCAACATTTCCGCCACCTCCAAACAGACCCCACCACCAGGGATATATTTTCCTCCCCACCCCTTTCCGCCTTCGACAAAGACTGTTCCCTCCGTGACTACTTGGTCAGGTCCACGGCCCCTCTTCAACCCACCCTCCCATCGTGGCACCGTCCCCTGCCACCGCAGGAATAGCAAAACCAGCGCCCACACCTCCTCCCTCACCTCTATCCAAGGCCCCAAAGGAGCCTTCCACATTCATCAAAGTTTTACCTGCACGTCCACCAATATCATTTATTGTATCCATTGCTCACGATGTGGTCTCCTCTACATTGGGGAGACTGGACGCCTCCTAGCCGAGCGCTTTAGGGAACATCTCCGGGACACCTGCGGCAATCAACCACACTGCCTTGTGGCCCAGCATTTCAACTCTCCCTCCCACTCTGCCGAGGACATGGAGGTCCTGGGCCTCCTTCACCGCTGCTCCCTCACCACCAGACGCCTGGAGGAAGAACACCTCATCTTCCCCCTCGGAACACTTCAACCCCAGGGCATCAATGTGGACTTCAACAGTTTCCTCATTTCCCCTTCCCCAACCCCAGTTCCAAACTTCCAGCTCAGCACTGTCCCCATGACTTGTCCAGACTTGTCCTACCTGCCTATCTTCTTTTCCACCTATCCACTCCACCCTCCCACCCCGGCCTATCACCATCCCCTACCCCACTCACCTATTGTACTCTATGCTACTTTCTCCCCACCCTCACCCTCCTCTCACTTATCTCTCCACCTTTCAGGCTCTCTGTCTGTATTCCTGATGAAGAGCTTTTGCCTGAAACGTCGATTTTACTGCTCCTCGGATACGGCCTGAACTGCTGTGCTCTTCCAGCACCACTAATCCAGAATCTGGTTTCCAGCATCTGCAGTCATTGTCTTTACCATGGTACACGAGCTGTGGATAGTGAGGGGGATTGTCAGAGGATACAGCAGGGTATTGAAAGGAAGGAGACTTGGGTGGAGAAATGGCAGATGGAGTTTAATCTGAACAAAAGCGAGGTGGTACAGTTTGGAAGATGTAATGCAGGAGGGAATATACAGTAAATGGCAAAACCCTCAGAAACATTAACATACAGAGCGATCTGCACTTAAAGATCTATAATTCCCTGAAGATGGCAACACAAGTGGGTAGGATGGTCAAGAAGGTATATAACAGGCGAGCTTTCATTGGCCAGGGCATAGAGTATAAACACTGACAGGTCATGTTGCAGCTGTAGAGAAACTTAATTCGGCCACATTTGGAATATTGTGTACAGTTCTGGTCACCACACAATCAGAAGGATGTGGAGGCTTTAGAGAGTGTACAGAAACAGAAGTTGCCTGGTTTGTATGGTATTAGTTATAAGGACAGATTGGACAAACTAGGTTAATTTTCACTTGGACATTGGAGGTGGAGGGGTGACCTGGTAGAAGTTTACAAAAGATGGAATGGATAGTCGGTGTCTTTCTCCCAAGATAGAAATGTCAATTAATCAGGACATAGGTTGAAGGAGATAAGATTAAAGGAGATGTGAGAGAACAAGTCTTTTTTCCACAGAGGGTGGTAAGTGCCTGAGGAGGTGATGGGCTGGATACAACAGCAATGTTTAAGAGACATCTTGAAAACTGCACGAGGAAGTAGGGAATACAGGGAGAGGGACCACAGGGAGGCAGAAGGCTTTCAGTTTAGAAAGGTGAACTTGGATGCTCGCTTTTTGTGATTCATGGACGAAGATTCCTAATGCCAGCTTTCTGCAGTCTGTATCCATTTAAATAATATTCAGTTCCTCTGTTCTTCCTACCAAAGTGCATAACACACATTGTCCTACATTATATTCCATCTGCCAAGATTTAGCTCACTCGTCTGACCTGCCAATATCCCTCTGCAGACCCCTCCTGTGTCATCTGCAAACCTGGCTACGGTACATTCACTTTCCTCATGCCAGTCAATAAGATAATATTCTGAATAACTGTGGTCCCAGCACTGATCCTTGGGCGGTACACGAGTTACTGACTGCCATCTGGAAAATGTCCCCGTTATCCCAACTCTGTCTCCCAAGAGTTCTTCAAACAAATTTGTGAACCATGGATGACAGGAGAAATTGTACAACCAGCCAAGAGGAAAAGGGAAGCGTACATAAGGTCCAGGCAGCTAAGAACAGAATGGGCCCTGGAGGAATATCGGGAGAGTAGGACCAGCCTTAAACGAGGAATCAAGCGGGCTAAAAGAGGTCATGAAATAGCTTTAGTGAGCAGAATTAAGGTGAATCCCAAAGCATTTTATATAAGAAGCAAGTGGGTAAGTAGAGCGGGTTGATCCACTAAAGGATAATGAAGGAAGGCTGTGTATCAATGAGAGAATAGGTGAGATTCTGAATGATTACTTTGCATCAGTGTTCACTGAGGAGAGGGACATGATGAATGTTGAGATGAGAGATAGAAATTTGGTCAGTCTGGATCACGTTGACATAAATAGGGAAGATGTGTTGGGTAGGCTAGAGGTTATTACAGAGGACAAATCCCCAAGATCGGTTGGGATTATCCCAGGGTAAAAACAATGACTACAGATGCTGGAAACCAGATTCTGGATTACAGTGGTGCTGGAAAAGCACAGCAGTTCAGGCAGCATCCGAGGAGCAGGAAAATTGATGTTTCGGGCAAAAGCCCTTCATCAGGAATACAGGATCTATTCAAGGTTGCTGAGGGAGGCAAAAGCGGAAATAGCTGGGGCCCTGAGGTGAGGCCATACTGGATTAGGTGAGGCCATACTGGATTTGGTTCTGGGTAACGAACCAGGCCAGGTGATAGAATTGGAGGTAAGTGAGCATTTTGGGGACAGTGACCACAATTCGGTGACTTTTACTCTAGTGATAGAGAGGGATAAATGTGCACTGCAGGGCAAGAGTTATAGCTGGGGGCAGGGAAATTATGATGCGGTGAGGCACGACTTAGGATGCGTGGCTTGGAAAAGTAGGCTTCAAGGGATGGGTGCAATTTATTATTCAAGGAGCAACTATTGAGTGTCCTTGATAAGTATGTACCTGTCAGGTAGGGCGGAAAGGATCATGTGAGGGACCCGTGGTTTAATAAGGAATTGGAATCCCTTGTTAAAGGGAAGAGGGCGGCCTATGTAAAGATGAGGCGTGAAGGTTCAATTGGGGCGATTGAGAGTTATAAGGTAGCCAGGAGGGATCTGAAGAGAGAGCTAAGAGCAGCAAGGAGGGGACATGAAAAGTCCTTAGTTGGTAGGATTAGGGAAAACCCAAAGGCTTCCTATAGGTATGTCAGGAATAAAAGAATGACTAGGGTAGGAATCGGTCCAGTCAAGGATAGTAGTGGGAAATTGCGTGTGGAGGCTGAAGAGATTGGGGAGACACTGAATGAATACTTTCCGGCAGTATTCACTCAGGAACAGGGCATTGTTG
>NC_057714.1:123307969-123313838 GCF_004010195.1 Chiloscyllium plagiosum | reverse complement strand
ATTACAGTGTGGAAACAGGCCCTTCGGCCCAACAAGTCCACACTGACCCGCCGAAGCGAAACCCACCCATACCCCTACATTTACCCCTTACCTAACACTACGGGCAATTTAGCATGGCCAATTCACCTGACCCTGCACATCTTTGGACTGTGGGAGGAAACCAGAGCACCCGGAGGAAACCCACGCAGACACGGGGAGAACGTGCAAACTCCACACAGTCAGTCGCCTGAGTCGGGAATTGAACCCGGGTCTCTGGCGCTGTGAGGCAACAGTGCTAACCAGTGTGCCACCGTGCCGCCCACCAATGTGTCAGGTTACAGCGGGGTATAGATAAGCTGCAGAGCTGGGCAGAAAGATGGCAAATGGAGTTCCATGTAGGTAAGTGTGAGGTGATTCTTGGTAGTGTGGATGAGCAGAGGGATCTTGGTGTCCATGTATTGGTAGTGTGGATGAGCAGAGGGATCTTGGTGTCCATGTACAATGATCTCTGAAAGTTGCCACCCAGGTAAATAGTGCGGTGAGGAAGGCATGTGGTGTACTGGCTTTTATTGGTAGAGGAATTGAGTTCCAGAGTCCTGAGGTCATGTTGCAGTTGTATAAGACTCTGGTGCAGCTGCATCTGGAGTATTGTGTGCAGTTTTGGTCGCCATACTATAGGAAGGATGTGGAGGCACTGGAACGGGTGGAGAGGTTTACCAGGATGTTGCCTGGTATGGTAGGAAGATCCTATGAGGAAAGGCTGAGGCACTTTGGGCTGTTTTCATTGGAGAAAAGAAGGTTTAGAGGTGACTTGATAGAGGTGTACAAGATGATTAGGGGTTTAGATAGGGTTGACCATGAGAACCTTTTTCCACGTATGGAGTCAGCCACGTATTACAAGGGGGCATAGCTTTAAATTAAGGGGTGGTAGGTATAGGACAGATGTTAGAGGTAAATTCTTTACACAACGAATCGTGAGTTCATGGAATGCCCTGCCAGTAGCAGTGGTGGACTCTCCCTCTTTATGGGCATTTAAGCGGGCATTGGATAGGCATATGGAGGATAGTGGGCTATTGTAGGTTAGGTGGGCTTGGATCAGCGCAACATCGAGGGCCAAAGGGCCTGTACTGCGCTGTTTTTTTTCTATGTTCTATGTTCTGACAGATATCTTTGTAACATCCTTAAATACAGGTGAGGTGCCAGAGGACTGGAGGGTTGCTCATGTTGTCCCCCTGTACAAGAAGGGTAGTAGGGATATTCCGGGTAACTACAGACCAGTGAGCCTGGCGTCAGTGATGGGAAGATTGCTGGAGAAAGTACTGAGGGATAAAATTTCTTTATATTTGGAAACGAATGGACTTATCAGTAATAGGTAACAAGGTTTTGTGCAGGGGAGATCGTGCTTTACCAACTTAATAGAGTTCTTTGAGGAAGTGACCAAGTTGATAGATGAAGGAAGAGCTGTAGATATCATATAGATGGACTTTAGTAAGGCATCTGATACGGTTCGCCCAGTAAACTAATGGAGAAAGTGAAGTCACATGGTGTGCAGGGTATTCGAGCTAGGTGGATAAAGAACTGGTTGAGCAACAGGAGGCAGAGAGTAGTAGTTGAAGAGAGTTTCTTGAAATGGAGAAAGGTGATCAGTGGTGTTCCACAGGGAGGAGAAAGTAAGGTCTGCAGATGCTGGAGATCAAAGTTGAAACTTTATTGCTGGAACAGCAGATATAGATAGACTGGAGAGTTGGGCAGAGAAGTGGCAGATGGAGTTCAATCCAGGTAAATGTGAAGTGATGCATTTTGGGAAGTTGAATGCTGGAACGAATTATACAGTAAATGGAAGAGCTTGGGAAAAGTTGATGGGCAGAGAGATCTGGGAGTTCAGCTTCATTGTACCCTGAAGGTGGCTGCACAGATGGATAGAGTGGTCAAGAAGACATATAGTATGCTTGCCTTCATCGGACGGGGTATTGAGTATAAGAGCTGGCAAGTCATGTTAATATTATACACAGTGTTGGCTCGGTCACATTTAGAGTACTGCGTACAGTTCTGGTCGCCACATTACCAAAAAGGATGTAGACACATTGGAGAGGGTGCAGAGATGGTTTACGAGGATGTTGCCTGGTATGGAAGGTGCTAGCTGTGAAGTGAGGTTGATTTGTTTTCATTAGAGAAAAGAAGATTGAGGGGGGACCTGATTGAGGTCTACAAAATCATGAAGGGTATTGACAGGCTAGATAGAGATAAGCTTTTTCCCAGGGTGAAGGATTCAATAACAAGAGGTCACGCTTTCAAAGTGAGAGGTGAAAAGTTTAAGGGGGATACACACGCAAATACTTCACACAGAGGGTGGTGGGCGTCTAGAACGCGTTGCCAGCAGAGTTGGTTGAGGCAGGCACGGTAGATTCATTTAAGATGCGTCTGGGCAGATGTATGAGTAGGTGGGGAGCAGAGGGATACAGATGCTTAGGAATTGGGCGACAGGTTTAGACAG
This sequence comes from Chiloscyllium plagiosum, assembly GCF_004010195.1. Lineage (NCBI taxonomy): Eukaryota > Metazoa > Chordata > Chondrichthyes > Orectolobiformes > Hemiscylliidae > Chiloscyllium > Chiloscyllium plagiosum. The sequence continues at coordinate 123,311,365 of NC_057714.1, read as the reverse complement.
TGGATTTGGATCGACTCAGACTTGGAGGGCCGAAGACACCAAGGTGTTTGGTATTCCCACATCATCAATGACAACAGAGTCATCCCAAGGTAGGCCAGTTGTTGTTGTAGGCCTGACACTGTCTCAGAGCCCTAATTCCTGTTCCCCTCACGCTCTGCGTTCTCTCTCATGTTGGGGCTCCTCATTAAGAAACAACACTCTATTCAAATGGAATAATTGTTACCAAATCCTCACTTGGCTTCCTAATCTCTGTAATCTCCATAATCCTCACAACCCCTTCAGCTATGTGGCCCTTTTGTGGATTTAAACACTCACTCACCACTGGCCATGCCTTCAGGAGGCTCTGGAATTCCCTGCCCACACCTCTCCACTTAGAGTGGTCATCTGTCCCCTCAAGCCTATCCTTCCATCTGCCGCAGGCCTTAACTCCTTGATATTTCTAGGCCTGGCCACGTCCTTTTTGAAACTGACTGTTTTGGTGAACTAGCCTCAACAGCTCTCTGGCCCAGAGAATTCTCTCATTTGTGACCATCTGGGGAAAGAAATTCCTTCACATTTCCGTTTGAAGAGAGTGTCCCCTCAGGAGTGGTCAATGCAAGAAGAAGAGGCTGGTTGGGATTGTGGAATCAGCTCCTATGTATTCCTGACTGGTCATCTTGCAACATTTCCCTGGGGAAAGGGGTGACTATACCCCAAACCCAAGCCCTCACCTTTCTGTGCTGGTGGAATGGGCCGTGTTTCATCTGATTACCCTCTCTCAAAGCACAGACACCAATGGGATAGTCAGTAAGAAGTAATTAGGTGAAAGGGAGGACTGCAGTTGCTGGAGATTAAAGTTGAGAGTGTGGTGCTGGCAATCCAATGCAAGTCAGACAGCATCCGAGAAGCAGGAATGGATGATAAAGGGCTTTTGCCCGAAAAATCGATTCTTCTGCTCCTCGAATGCTGCCTGACCTGCTGTGTTTTTCCAGCACCATACCCTCGACAGTAGGAAGTAACATCTAGTTGATTGGGTAGAACTCATTGTTCCATTCTGTTCTATTTCCTAGGGTTATAGAGAGCAGAGATGAAACCATCAGAATAATGTACTGGAGCATCTGAGTTCAACCTCTTCCAGAAACTGTGAGCTACAGGAGTCAGTCTTGACAAGATTTACACCAGCTCTGACTTTCTGTATTACCATGAAATAAAGCAAATCAATTCAACAACAGCTTTTGGTCTTTCAACAAGTATGGTACAGGGTAGCATATCATATAGGAACGATGGTGGAAGGGATACCAGCAGAACAGATTTTGAACAAACGTTCCAATCTCTTCCATTTGGCCCAAGCCTGGGTGTTTGGGAGACAGATTCCCCACTGTCTGAACTCAGTGTCCAGTCTTTGATGATGTTACTGTCAAACAGTGGAGCTTCAGCCATGAGAGAGTGGCCACCCTCAAGGACAGCACCATCCAACAACAACTGGAGGCCATGTAAATGCAGCTCACTGTCCTTTGCATGGTACATGAGCTGTGGATAGTGAGGACGATTGCCAAATAATACAGCAGGATATCGAAAGGATGGAGACTTGGGTGGACAAATATGCCGGATGGAGTTTAATCCGAACAAAAGTGAGGTGGTACAGTTTGGAAGATGTAATGCAGGAGGGAATATACAGTAAATGGCAAAACCCTCAGAAACATTAACATACAGAGAGATCTGCACTTAAAGATCTACAATTCCCTGAAGGTGGCAACACAAGTGGGTAGGATGGTCAAGAAAGTATACAACAGGCGAGCTTTCATCGGTCAGGGCACAGAGTATAAACACTGACAGGTCATGTTGCAGCTGTAGAGAAACTTAAGTCGGCCACATTTGGAATATTGTGTACAGTTCTGGTCACTACACAATCAGAAGGATGTGGAGGCTTTAGAGAGTGTACAGAAACAGAAGTTGCCTGGTTTGTATGGTATTAGCTATCAGGACAGATCGGACAAACCTGGTTAATTTTCACTTGAACATTGGAGGTAGAGGGGTGACCTGATAGAAGTTTACAATATTATGAGAAGCATGGATGGAATGGACATTCAGAGTCTTTCTCCCAAGATAGAAATGTCAATTACTCGGGGCAGAGGTTGAAGATAAAAGGGGGTAAGTTTAAAGGACATGTGAGAGACAAGTCTTTTTTCCACAGAGGGTGGTAAGTGCCTGAGGAGGTGATGGGCTGGATACAACAGCAATGTTTAAGAGACATCTTGAAAACTGCACGAGGAAGTAGGGAATACAGGGAGAGGGACCACAGGGAGGCAGAAGGCTTTCAGTTTAGAAAGGTGAACTTGGATGCTCGCTTTTTGTGATTCATGGACGAAGATTCCTAATGCCAGCTTTCTGCAGTCTGTATCCATTTAAATAATATTCAGTTCCTCTGTTCTTCCTACCAAAGTGCATAACACACATTGTCCTACATTATATTCCATCTGCCAAGATTTAGCTCACTCGTCTGACCTGCCAATATCCCTCTGCAGACCCCTCCTGTGTCATCTGCAAACCTGGCTACGGTACATTCACTTTCCTCATGCCAGTCAATAAGATAATATTCTGAATAACTGTGGTCCCAGCACTGATCCTTGGGCGGTACACGAGTTACTGACTGCCATCTGGAAAATGCCTCCATTATCCCAACTCTGTCTCCCAAGAGTTCTTCAAACAAATTTGTGAACCATGGATGACAGGAGAAATTGTACAACCAGCCAAGAGGAAAAGGGAAGCGTAAATAACGTCCAGGCAGAACAGAATGGGTCCTGGAGGAATATCGGGAGAGTAGGACAAGCCTTAAACAAGGAATCAAGCGGGCTAAAAGAGGTCATGAAATAGCTTTAGTGAGCAGAATTAAGGAGAATCCCAAAGCCTTTTATTCTTCTATAAGAAGCAAGTGTGTATCTAGAGAAAGGGTTGGTCCACTAAAGGATAATGAAGGAAGGCTGTGTGTCGAACCTGAGAGAATGGGTGTAATTCTGAATGATTACTTTGCATCAGTGTTCACTGAGGAGAGGGACATGATGAATGTTGAGATTAGAGATAGAAATTTGGTCAGTCTGGATCATGTTGACATAAGTAGGGAAGATGTGTTGGGTAGGCTAGAGGTTATTTAGATTTAGATTACTTACAGTGTGGAAACAGGCCCTTCGGCCCAACAAGTCCACACCGCCCCGCTGAAGCGCAACCCACCCATACCCCTACATTTACCCCTTACCTAACACTACGGGCAATTTAGCATGGCCAATTCACCTGACCTGCACATCTTTGGACTGTGGGAGGAAACCGGAGCACCCGGAGGAAACCCACGCAGACATGGGGAGAACGTGCAAACTCCACACAGTCAGTCGCCTGAGGCGGGAATTGAACCCGGGTCTCTGG
>NC_057714.1:123307048-123307469 GCF_004010195.1 Chiloscyllium plagiosum | reverse complement strand
CAGTCAACATTGCTTTATGCGTGGGAAATCATGACTCACAAACTTGATTGAGTTCCTTGAAGAAGTAACAAAAAGGATTGATGATGGCAGAGCGGTGGGTGTGATCTACATGGACTTCAGTAAGGCATTTGACAAGGTTCCCCATGGGAGACTGGTTAGCAAAGTTAGATCTCATGGAATACAGGGAGAACTTGCCTGTACAGGACACTGGTTAGGCCACGTTTGGAATATTGCTTGCAATTCCAGTCTCCTATCTATCGGATAGATTATGCAAAACTTGAAAGGGTTTAGAAAAGATTTACAAGGATGTTGCAAGGGTTGGAGGATTTGAGCTATAGGGAGAGGCTGAATAGGCTGTTTTCCCTGGAGTGTTGGAGGCTAAGGGATGACTTTATAGAGGTTTATAAAATCATGAGGGGCA
>NC_057714.1:123301616-123306919 GCF_004010195.1 Chiloscyllium plagiosum | reverse complement strand
AATTGCAACATTTAAAAGGCATTTGGATGGGTATATGAATAGGAAGGGTCCGGAGGGAATTGGCCGGGTTGGGTTGGGATATCTGGTCGGCATGGACGAGTTGGACTGAAGGGTTTTTTTTTCTGTCTCTATGACCCTGTCAAGCCCCTGTATGTTTCAATGACATCACCACTCCTTCTAAACTCCAGTTAGTAAAGACCCGACCTGGTAGTGTCCCAACCTCCCATACCAGGGATCATCCAAGTGAACCTTCTCTGAATTTCCTCCAATGAAATAGTATTTTTCCCTCAATAAGGGGACCACAAGTGCTCACAGTATTCCAATTGTGTTCTCACCAGCACCTTGTAGAGCTGCAGGAAGAGTTTCTGTAACTTATACCGCACCGACTTGACATAAAGGCCAACATTCCATTTGCTTCAGTAAGGTGTTTGATAAGGTTCCCCATGGTAGGCTGGTGAAGAAGGCGAAGGCGCATGGGGTCCAGGGTGTTCTAGCTAGATGGAGAACTGGCTGGGCAACAGGAGACAGTAGTAATGGAAGGGAGTTTCCTCAAAGTGAAGACCGGAGATGTTCCATAGGGATCCATGCTGGGACCACTGTTGTTTGTGATAGACATAAATGATTTGGAAGAAGGTGTAGGTTACCTCATTAGCAAGTTTGGAAATGACACTAAGATTAGTGGAGTAGCAGATAGTGAAGGGGACTGTCAGAGAATGCAGCAGAATATAAACAGATTGGAGAGTTGGGCAGGGAAATGGCAGATGGAGTTCAATCCGGATAAATGTGAGATGATGCATTTTGGAAGATCCAATTCAAGGGCGAACTATTCAGTAAATGGAAAAGCCCTGGGGAAAATTGATGTACAAAGAGATCTGGGTGTTCAGGTCCATTGTTCCCTGAAGGAGGCAATGCAGGTCAGTAGAGTGGCCAAGGAGGCATATGGGGTATTGAGTACAAGATTTGCAGGTCATGTTACAGTTATATAGGACTTTGGTTCAGCCACATTTGAAATACTGCATACAATTCTGGTCACCACATTACCAAAAGGATGTGGATGCTTTGGAGAGGGTGCAGAAGAGATTCACCAGGATGTTGCCTGATATGGAGGGTGCTAGCTATGAGGAGAGGTTGAGTAGATTAGGATTATTTTCATTGGAAAGGAGGAGGTTGAGGGGAGACCTGACTGAGGCCTTCAAAACCATGAGAGGTATAGACAGGGAGATAGCAAAAAGCTTTTTCAGAGTGAAGGGCTCAATTACCTGGGGGTCATGAGTTCAAAGTGAAAGGGGAAAAGTTTAGGGGAGATATGCTTGGAAAGCTCTTTATGCAGAGGGTGGTGGGGGCCTGGAACAGGTTGTCAGTGGAGATAGTAGGGGTGGGAACAATAGGTCATTTAAGATGTATCTAGACAGATACATGAATGGGCAGGGAGCAGAGGGATACAGATCCTTAGAAAGTAGGCGGCAGATTTAGATTGAGGATCTGGATTGGCACAGGTCTGGAGGGCCGAAGGGCCTGTTCCTGTGCTGTAATGTTCTTTGTTCATTGCCTTTCCTATTATCTGCTGAACTTGGATGTTTGCTTTTTGTGATTCATGGATGAGGATTCCCTAATGCCTCTTTTCTGTATCCATTTAAATAATATTCAGTTCCTCTGTTCTTCCTTCCAAGTGCATAACCACACATCGTTCGACAGAGTTCTAGGGTACATCTGATCAGGTCCTGGGGATTTATCCATCTTTATGCGTTTCAAGACATCCAGCACTTTCTCCTCTGTCAAAGCTGAGAGGATGTTTCCCCTCATGCGAGAGCCTAAAACCAGAAGGCACTGTTTCAGAAATAAATGGGCACCAATTTAAGACATGAGAAGGAATTTCCTCTGAGTTCTGGGTCTTAGGAACTCCTTGCCACAGCAGGAGCAGTGTATATTTAAGGCTGAGGTGGATAGGTTTTTTTTTGGAGGGTTATGAAGGGTTACAGGGAAAATGCAGGGAAGTTGGATCAGCTATGATCCTATTGAATGGCACAGTAGGGTCAAGGGGCTGAATGGTCTCCTCAGAGCTTCAGTGCAGAGGGATCTGCGCGTCTGTGCATGAATCTTAGAAAACTGGGATTCAGCTTCAGCAGGTAATAAGGAAGGCCAATGGAATGTTGCCATTTATTGTTAAAGAAATGGAGTGTGTAAGTAGGGAAGTGTTGCTTCAATTGTACAAGGTATTAGCGAGACTGAGCTGAAAATGTGTTGCTGGAAAAGCGCAGCAGGTCAGGCAGCATCCAAGGAACAGGAGAATCGACGTTTCAGGCATAAGCCCTTCTTCAGGAGTGAATTAGTGAGACTGCACCTGGAGCATTGTGGAGAGTTTGGTCCCTTTATTTGAGGAACATTGGAGGCAGTTCAGAGGAGGGTCACTAGATTGATTCCAGACATCAGGGGTTTCCAGACATGCAGAGAGATTGTGCAGTTTAGACCCATTCTCTCAGGAGTTTAGAAGAATGAGAGGCGATCTCATTGAGGTCTATAAGCTGCTAAAGGGGATTGACAAAGTCGATGCAGAGAGGATATTTCCTCACATGGCTGTCTAGAATCTGAGGTGATAGCTTTAGGATAAGGGTAGCAGATTTAAAACTGAGATAGAGAGGAATTACTCTGCTCAAAGGGTCATGCTTCTGTGGAATTTCCCCCCGAGTACAGTGGATGCTGGGACTTTGGTAAATTTAAGGAGGAGACAGATAAATGTTTATTTATTAATGGGTTGTATGGTTATGGAGAGCAGGCAGGGAAGTGAAGTTGAGGCTGAGAATGAAATCAGCTGTGATCATTTAAAAGGTGGAGCAGATTCAAGGGGCTGAATGGCCTACGTGTGCTCCCAGTTCTTAAGGTCTTCACTCTCCCTGATACATTGTGGAGTCATAAATAAACTTTAATCCTTTTTTTCAGGGACAACTGAAGGAAACGACCATCCAAACACAGTGCTCAGCCCATCAGTATGGCAGGAACAGCAGTAGATTCCCTGGAACTGGCAAAAGCCAGCACCGAGGCTGCGACTGCAGTGATTGCAGTGAGAAATGCGATGTCAGCTGTTGAGAGTTTAGGAAAATTCGCCTCTGCAGCTGGAGCAGTAGGAGCTATCTTTGGGGTAGCAGCAGCAATTGTTAAACTTGCTATGGGTAATGTGGAGAGTGAGGAGCTGAGATATATGAAGGAGCAGTTCCAGATAGTCAAGAATAAGCTGGATGTCATTTCAGGTCAGATTCAGCAAGTGCTTCAGGCTATCGACCAAAGCACAGTCAATAATCAGTTCTTCCCCATTGAGGAGAATCTGAAAAACCAATTCAGGAAGTACATGGACATCCTGAACACAAAACCGGAATTCCGGGAGAATGAGAAAGAAGAATTCCTCACACACTTCAATGAGACTAAAGGTGACCAGAACCTTCACACTCTCTATGATGCAGTGATGGGACATTCTGGCATCTTTGGCAAACCCATTCTGGAAACTGCCATGGAATATGACCAGAGGAACCGGCGTCTGATGGAAGGGCTCTGCTGCAGTCTCAAGGAGCTCTTCTGCATTGGCCTGATTGCCCTGGTGGGTCACTCCGCTCTCACTGGGACCGATGTAGAGGCATTAAAGAGAGAGTGGAATGAGAAAATGGGCAAAGTAGAGAATAAAATGAAATCCATGATAGATAAGTGCATCAATGAGTTTGCTGAGCAGGCAAAAATAGATGTTGAGAAAATGATAACTGAAAAGAGTGGAAGAAATAACTGTGAATGTGTAAGTTACATTCTCAATGGTTTATCAAAGAAATATGACTGGGTTAAATGGTCTGTACGGGTCTATGACCCTGTCAGTGGGTTTGACAATCATTGTTTCATTGGCTCTAACTGTTTTCACTTTTTCCGACGCAATGGGGTTAATGCTGTTGTCTCCTATGCAATTGATCCAAAACCAATTAATGAAAGTTACATAAAGCATTTAATGGAAGGGAAAGATGGCTGGTCTGATGCAAAAGATGTTGCAGAACATGTGGACAATAACCTTCCCTCTGGGCATGTTGTACATGTAGTGAGACGCTACAAGGGTCTGTGGTACCACAGTGACTTTCCTGCAAATTGTCATTTCTGGGAAAATTACTCTGGTGTCATCCTGTGTGTCCATTCCACATAAACATCCTCCTGAGTTTTCCAGTTCATCCTCCCCTGAGTTGATGCTGCTGTGCTCCAGGGCATGAGGTTTTGATTTTTGGATACAGTACTCTATCATTGATCATCATCTATTCCACAAGAAAGCAATGAAATCTTCAATCAATTCTCTGAAGTTTGATTACGTATTTGACCACTGATCTCTCCCTGACTATGATACACCCAACAGCATGTTTGTCCCTTTGTGTAATTGGTAAAAAGCTATATTCATTTGATGATCTCTCCAAGATGGCATCCCTCCTCACTGTGATAATTGATTCTTTGATCAATATTGTGAAACCTCCTTTCTCTTCTATCCCCCTCTCTATCTCACCTGAATGCCCAATAATGTTAGGCTGCTAGTCATGTCTATCTTTCAGCCAAGTCTCAGTTACAGCTATGATATCATACTCCTGTAAGGAGCATGCTCCTGTGTCTGTTCAGATCTAACCCATCCAACTTATACAGGGCCCACCGTCTCTAGAATTGAAAGCTTGGTTTCCTGTACCATCTCTCCAGTGACACATTGATCTACTCTACCCTTCCATTCTCATACTCTCTACTCCATGGCACTAAGAAACATCCAGAGGTTACTACCTTTGAAGATCTGCCTTTCAATTTCTGACCTAACTCCCTATGTCTGCTTGCAGGACCTCATTTCTCTTTCTCCCTCTGATCACTGGTCCCAACATGGACCATAACTTCTAGCTATCCACTGTTCCCCCTCCCAGTGTCTTTCAGTAATTCCATGACATATCTTCATCTCCGCCGTATCTGCTCCCAGGAAGATCAGTTCCAATACCGTACAACCCAGATGGCTTCCTTCTTCAAAGACCGCAATTTCCCCCCAGATGTGATCGACGATGCCCTCCATCGCATCTCTTCCACTACCCGCTCCTCCACCCTTGAGCCTCTCCAACTGCTACCAGGACAGAACCCCACTGGTCCTCACCTAACCACCCCACCAACCTCCATATACAGCGTATCATCCGCCGTCATTTCCGCCACCTCCAAACAGACCCCACCACCAGGGATATATTTCCCTCCCCTCCCCTATCAGCGTTCCGAAAAGACCACTCCCTCCATGACTCCCTCGTCAGGTCCACACCCCCCACCAA
>NC_057714.1:123294989-123301469 GCF_004010195.1 Chiloscyllium plagiosum | reverse complement strand
CGCCTCATCTTCCGCCTAGGAACCCTCCAACCACAAGGGATGAACTCAGATTTCTCCAGTTTCCTCATTTCCCCTCCCCCCACCTTGTCTCAGTCAAATCCCTCGAACTCAGCACCTCCTTCCTAACCTGCAATCTTCTTCCTGACCTCTCCGCCCTCCACCTCCACTCCGGCCTATCACCCTCACTTTGACCTCCTTCCACCTATCGCATTTCCAACACCCCTCCCCCAAGTCCCTCCTCCCTACCTTTTATCTTAGCCTGCTGGACACACTTTCCTCATTCCTGAAGAAGGGCTCATGCCCGAAAGGTTGATTCTCCTGCTCCTTGGATGCTGCCTGACCTGCTGCGCTTTTCCAGCAACACATTTTCAGCTCAGATCTCCAGCATCTGCAGTCCTCACTTTCTCCTCCATGACATATCAGGGTCTGGCACCCAGGAAGCAACACAATATTGATACGTCATGGCTTTGAAATGCCCTCAGAAGTGAATCCCCGATCACTACCGCCCTTCCACACTTCCTCCCTCACCCAACCATGAGTATCTGGAACACCCACAAAGCCATGGCATTGGCTCTGGCTGGGCTCCACAAATGAACCATCACTCACCATTTTGGTTTGAAATTGACCTACATTTGGGGAATTCCCTCCTGACCTGCCTGATCCCCCCTCCTGTCTGGCAGTCACCCATTCACTCTGTCCTGACATTTCCTTAAGCTGGGGGAGTGGGGGGATGACCACATCCTGAAGTGTATTACCCACAATTCTTTCACCTGGTGAAAGCCCCGTGGTCCACCCGGGTGCTCCTGTCTCCAAAGCTCAGGTCTCATTGCTCCAGTCAGAGGCACTTCCCGTACACGCTCACCCAAAGTAATAGGAGCATCTCAGATTTCCCACAAAGTTCAGGAATAGGAAAGCCGTGACCCTCAGCTCCCCAGGCATACATTAACAGAATAGAAAATCTTCCTTTTAACTTACACTTGCTCTGAAGTATGGACTAGGGACATTTAAGTGCTGTTTCTGCCCCAGTCCCACTCAGGTCCACGATCAGACTTCCGGCTCCTCTGTGCGACTCCCCACCCACTCGTCTCAATGACACCGTCACAGACACTCCACCCCCTCCCCTCAGTGACATTGACTGTCACAGGGTCCCCACCCCCTCCTCTCAGTGACACTGACTGTCACAGGATCCCCACCCCTTCCTCTCAGTGACACTGAATGTCACAAGGTCCCCACCGCCTCCTCTCAGTGAGACTGTCATAGAACATTACAGCGCAGTACAGGCCCTTCGACCCTCGATGATGTGCCGACCTGTCATACCAATCTGAAGCCCATCTAACCTACACTATTCCATGTTCGTCCATATGCTTGTCCAATGACGACTTAAATGTACTTAAAGTTGACGAATCTACTACCATTGCAGGCAAAGCATTCCATACCCTTACTACTCTGAGTAAAGAAACTACCTCTGACATCTGTCCTATATCTATCACTCCTCAATTTAAGCCTCGTGCTCACCGTCGCTATACTTGGAAAAAGGCTCTCCCTGTCCACCCTAGCTAACCCTCTGATTATCTTATATGTCTCTATTAAGTCACCTCACAACCTTCTCTCTAACGAAAACTGCAAGTCCCTCAGCCTTTCCTCATAAGACCTTCCCTCCATACCAGGCAACATCCTAGTAAATCTCCTCTGCACCCTTTCCAAGGTTTCCACATCCTTCTTATAATGCGGTGACCAGAACCGTACACAATAGTCCGAGTGTGGCTGCACCAGAGTTTTGTACAGCTGTAGCATAACCTCATAGTTCCGGAACTCGATCCCTTTATTAATAAAAGCTAAAATATTGTATGCCTTCTTAACAACCCTGTCAACCTGGGTGGCATCTTTCAAGGATCTGTGTACCTGGACACCGAGATCTCTCTGCTCATCTACACTACCAAGAATCTTACCATTAGCCCAGTACTTTGCATTCAGGTTACTCCGACCAAAGTGAATCACCTCACACTTGTCCGCATTAAACTCCATTTGCCACCTCCCAGTGCAGCTCTGGAACTTATCTATGTCTCTTTGTAACCTACAACATTCTTTGTCACTATCCACAACTCTACCGACCTTAGTGTCGTCTGCAAATTTACTAACCCACCCTTCTACGCCCTCATCCAGGTCGTTTATAAAAATGATGAACAGCAGTGGACCCAACACTGACCCTTATGGTACACCACTAGTAATTGGACTCGAGGATGAACATTTCCCATCAACCACCACCCTCTGTCTTCTTTCAGCAAGCCGATTACTGATCCAAACTGCTATATCTCCCACAATACCATTCCTCCGCATTTTGTACAGCAGCCTACTGTGGGGAACCTTATCGAACGCCTTGCTGAAATCCATACATACATCAACCGGTTTACTCTCATCTACCTGTTTGGTCACCTTCTCAAAGAACTCAATAAGGTTTGTGAGGCACGACCTACCCTTCACAAAACCATGCTGATTATCCCTAATCAAATTATTCTTTTCTAGATGATTATAAGTCCTATCTTGTATAACCCTTTCCAACACTTTACCAACAACTGAAGTAAGGCTCACTGGTCTACAATTACCAGGGCTGTCTCTACTCCCCTTCTTGAACAGGGGAACTACATTTGCTATTCTTCAGTCTTCTGGCACTATTCCTGTAGACAATGATGATTTAAAGATCAATGCCAAAGGCTCTGCAATCTCCTCCTATCTGTCCCCCTAACTATGGAGTCCTCAATGACTACTGCTCTGCTCCTCTTCCCCCTTCCCTGCTGAGCAGCAGGGACAGACCCTGTGCCAGAGCCCTGTGCCCCACTGCTTTCCCCTGATAAGTCCCCTCCCCCCCAACAATATCCAAAATGGTATACTTATTGTTGAGGGGAATGGCTACAGGGGATCCCTGCACTGCCTGCCGGTTCCCTTTCCGTCCCCTGACTGTAACCTTTTTCTTGTATCTGAGGAGTGACTACCTTCCTGTAACTCCTCTCAATAACCCCCTCTGCCTTCCGATGGATGTGGGCAGGTTACAGAGGGATGTAAATAATCTGCAGAGTTGGGCTGAGAGGTGGCAAATGGAGTTTAATGTGGAAAAGTGGGAGATAAGTACTGGGCTAATAGTAAGATTCTTGGCAGTGTAGATGAACAGAGAGATCTCGATGTCCATGTACATAGATCCCTGAAAGTTGCCCCACAGGTTGGTATAGTGTGTTAGCTTTTATTAGTAGAGGGATTGAGATTTGGAGACATGAGGTCATGTTGCTGTTGTACAAAACTCTGGTGTGGCTGCACTTGGTGTAGTCTGTACATTTCTGGCCACTGCATTATAGGAAGGATGTGGAAGATTTGGAAAAGGTTCAGAGGAGATTTACTATGATGTTGCCTGGTATGGAGGGAAGGTCCTATGCAGAAAAGCTGAGGGACTTGAGGCTGTTTTTGTTAGAGAGAAGAAGGTTGAGAGGTGACTTAATTGAGACATAGAAGATAATCAGAGGGTTAGATAGGGTGGACAGTGAGAGCCACACTCGCGCACACACACATGCACCTTCTGACAGACTTAGACCCCTTTACACTTACACACACACATACACTGTCTCTCACAGACACTCACAACGCCACCACGCTCTACACATACGCACGCGTGAGCGCGCGCGTGCACACACACACACCCCCGCCCCCTGCATGCACACATACATATATAAGTTTGTGGGGTGAATTTGTACTTGCAGAGTGACATTGTACTTTACTTAAAAACTGCAAGAATCCATGCAAGATTCTGTTAATTCATTTTTAGATTAGAATCAGTCTAAACATTATGGCACAGACAGCAGCACACAGAGGTGCTAATACCCAGTACATTATCTGGGCTGACACCAATTGTTAAGGTTCAACTTGAGAGTATAACTTTTTTTTAAAAAGTCTTGCGATTAACATATGAAAGAAGTGAAATTAACACGATCATTCTAACAGATGAGAGATTTAACAAACCAAGGTGTTTTTCAATGTATAATTTCATGTACTGTAAACTTTTGCAATAAATTCTGTGTCTTACAATCGTGTACTCCACAACCCCCTGATGAAGGAGCGTCGCTCCGAAAGCTAGAGCTTCCAATTAAACCTGTTGGACTATAACCTGGTGTTGTGTGATTTTTAACTTTGTCCACCCCAGTCCGACACCCGCACCTCCAAATCATCAGTTCAGCATTGATATTAGTCAGACCATTTGCAGTATCATTGGTGACAATTTCGAATATTGTCTTAAACTTACTTGATTCTTCGCACTGCAAATAGAGTCCAATAGGAGGGGAAGGCAACCCTGTCCAGGAAAGGAGACTGGCGAGGAACCTCTTGGTAATTTATCTAAAATCCAAATGCAAGGCAAAACATACCTAGGATAACATGATTTCCATCAGTTGGAGGGAAGCCACGGATAGGCTTTGAGTTTGCAAAATAGGTGCTGTTGTAGGCAGTTAGGCTTGAATATCCACCCCTCTACAGTTTGGGAACAGGGTCATTCCAGAGGGAGTTTGTTGTCTTATTAAGGACAGTGTACCAATTAAACAAAGTAACCAAATTTTATCAAATCCATGGGTTAGTAAACCATTGACTAGACCCCCAATAAATTCCACTGGAGAGGTTCCCATCTTGACTAAAGCAAATGGCGTTGTTAATAGTATTGTTAAAGACTACCAGAAGAGGGGGTAGATGAGATCTGTTATAGCCAGGTTGACACCAATCTCTAAATAGGATCATATTATACCCTGCTGACCGCCATTCCTGCACGTCCTCAGTTTTATCAGGATCACCCAAAGAGTTCCAGCGTATTAGCCATTTGGCCACCTCAGGCCAGCTATCAGAGACAGGCCAGAAAGGAATACACCCCCCGTGAATAGGGCAGCATGTGAGCACATACCCAACAATCAGCTACTTTCCCCGTCATTTGGGCACTCTAATAAGCTAATTACAAAAAGGCATTATGCTGTATAGGTTATTTTAGTCACCTTCCCAGCGACAAAAAGGTTTTGGTCTGAAATCTTTCTCCCCTCAAAGTGACCACCCCCCCCAAAAGTCACCAGTATCCAGTGTATTTTTCTCCCTTAATCCTTGTCTATTCCTTCACTGACTCGTTTACAGTCGGTTCCATGAATCTAGTAGAGTTGTCCTTGCACTTTCACAGCCATGCGAGTGGTCAGCAACACCTGAAACGGTCCTTTCCATCTTGGCTCCAACTTTCCCAGGTCCCAGTTCTTAATAAGGACAAAATCTCCAGGTTCTACAGTGAGGTAGTCTCTTTCAAGTGAATGATCACTCTTTCGATAGCCTTGGTGTACCTGTGAATGTAAACTTTAAAGAGTTTTGGTTAACTTATGCAGATATTTTCCCACGTTTTCCCCACTGTTGTAGCATTATTCTCAGTCGTTGGGATGGCTTCGATCCATCTACTAGATACATCTACTATTACTAGATAATATTTTGGTGATTCTATAAAATCAACTTATGGACAAGTAAAAGGCCCATCAGACAATGGGGTTCCAGAACCGCAGGGCATCCCTTTTCTAGCATTTGTCTTGTTACAAATCAGAAATGCTTTAGCTCATTTCTCAGCTGCTTTCTGGAAATCCAGGTGCCACCAGGTTTGTAATAAAATAATAACCATTCCCTCCTTGCCAAAGTGTGTACAATCATGCACATAATCAATGAAGATAGTTAGAGCAAAGATGGAACACCAACTGGTCCCACTGGGGTCACCCACAGCTTGGTTTGAGGGTTGAGGGAGCACTCCATTCGAGTCCATAGGTTGTGCTCTCAACACGGGGCGCCCCCCCCCCTGTAATCTCTGTACCTCTTCCGAGTCTGGCATACCCGACCTGATACTGTTTCTAACCAGGTTTTGTTGGGTACCCAATGGAACCAGAAGTACGGGTGTAAGGCCGTCTGCTTGGTATCAGTGTCTACCCATTCATTGCCTTTGGCGACTGTAGCCATTGCACCAGTGTGTGCCGAACGTTTGTTAACCGCTAGACTGGTAAGCAATTAGAAAGCCTGTAAGAGGTTGTGCGCAAAAACGGCATTACTGAGAGGCTGTCCTTTGGAAGTTAAAAATCCTCCATGTTCACAGAAGGCTCCGTAATCGTGGGCCACATCAAAAGCATAACGAGAGTCAATTTATATATTTGCTGATTTCCCCTTGTGCAGCCCTCCACTCCCTCCGTTCCAAACCCAACCTCACCATCAAACCAGCTGACAAGGGAGGCGCAAAAGCATAACGAGAGTCAATTTATATATTTGCTGATTTCCCCTTGTGCAGCCCTCCACTCCCTCCGTTCCAAACCCAACCTCACCATCAAACCAGCTGACAAGGGAGGCGCGGTAGTAGTTTGGCGCACCGACCTTTACACCGCTGAGGCCAAACGCCAGCTCACGGACACCTCCTCCTACTGCCCCCTTGACCATGACCCCACC
>NC_057714.1:123287536-123293671 GCF_004010195.1 Chiloscyllium plagiosum | reverse complement strand
TATCACCCTCACCTTGACCTCCTTCCACCTATCGCATTTCCAATGCCCCTCCCCCAAGTCCCTCCTCCCTACCTTTTATCTTAGCCTGCTGGACACACTTTCCTCATTCCTGAAGAAGGGCTTATGCCCGAAACATCGATTCTCCTGTTCCTTGGATGCTGCCTGACCTGCTGCGCTTTTCCAGCAACACATTTTCAGTTCCCCTTGCTAATATGCAAACATGAATGAGGGAAAACAAACTCAGCTTTCTGTGCTGACAGCGGACTTTTGAAAGCTACTTGCTCAACAATCTCAGAATCGGTGGCAACTGCATCTCCTGAACAACATTGTCCTATCCTAGGGAGGGCAAGGAGTTCAGTAAAACTGTGATGTTGGTTTCACAGCTGGACATGTCGTTGCTGGTGACGAGCAAATCATCTACATACCGTACCACTGTCAATCTCTGCAGTAGTTCCACAATCACAATAAGGACATTTCACTCTCCATTGGCCATATCTCCCACAGTTAAAACAGAGGGCCTGCCATTCGCTCTGCGGGGATTTCACTGTCTTATTCCCAGTCCCAAAGGTATAGTAACTGGCCTGCCTGTCCCCCTTTCCAGGGTCCCCTTGGGAAAGGGTTACTCAGCAGTAGTTGCTGGGTGGGCATCTGAGTTAGGGTGCACCCCCACTGGGTATCCTGGTCCCAATCAACCTCGTTGGGGTTGGCACACAGGCTATAGGGATCATGAGGTCGCTGGACATATTCGGTTTTATCTGGCTCATTCTGGCCATCCCAACAGAAGATCACCGCTCACCTCATTTGTGACTGGGAATTCCTGGACCAGTTCATATTGTTTGTCCGGATCATGTCAGCGACACCAGGAGGAATACAAAAGTGTAGCATTAAACAAAGGTGAATCAGCTTCTCAATTAAAGGCTTGATCACCTGTAAATGCTCTGTAACAGGCAACAAACTGTTTCCAATAATCGCCTCCTGACACCCCCCGCCACCAGGTTTGGGGCTGCACTCCAGAACTTTATGAATGTTTACAGGTTGCTGTAAGACTTGTTCTAACAACTGGTTTCAGTGGTCTGCCTGAGCATCATTGTTAGGGAATCTCTCCTTCAAATCCTCATAACTGCGGACTGGCCCTGCACCACCCTGGCCCATCTGTTCATGCCACTTGGTAACTTTTTCAGGGGACAGGATCATACAACAAAGAGCAAACTTGTCCTGAGGAGAAGACACATTATACATCTGTATTGTACCTTCTGACATATTGAGCAAACAGGGTCAGTTTCTCCTTGCGATCAGGGGCTTGGTTCAATATCATTATCATTTCTTGAGGTTTCCAGGGGACACAAACACTGAGTAGGTGATTGATTGGCTTCGGCAGCCTAGGATTCGGAGTTCATAGGTCTAAATCTCCCTCACCCCTCAAGATCTTTCAGAGTTTGATTCCCGGGATAGCCCTTGGTTGAGATGGTGCAGGCTGCTCATTCCCATGATGCCAGCTATGAACCCTGTGACTGATACCGGACCCTTCAGCTTCAGAGTAAGGAGGGGGGTTTAGAATTGGGAGGGTGCGGAATCTATCAGGAGATGTTCAGGGCTCAGTGGGATAAAATTCCCTTTCCTCATCCCTATCAGTGTCATCCCCTTCCTCAAATAATGTCGGTATGTTAGACATAGTTTCAGGATCCTGAGTAGAACTTCAATTCTTTTTGTAGCATTGTTGCTTTAATCCTTTTTTATCTGCCTCAGCCTTAGTGCCCTTACACTGTTTCTCCTGTTCCCTTTTTCGCCTGTCATCTACCCATTCACACTTAGCTTTTAACTTCTCCCAGCTTTTGGGAGTTCAATCTGCTGTACATACCTCTGTCCTTCTATTACATGCATTATTCCTCCAGCTAGCCAGTAAGGCATCTTTCCATTTACTATCGGCTTTATCCTTCCATTCTTTAATTATTTACACTTTTTATCACAATTTGTCTTTCAAATTAGGTTTATCACCTGTTCACAAAAGGCCACATCCCAGGTCCCTAGTTTCCTGACCTATACAGAGGGTACAGAATCAAGACTTCAATGCCATATACGTAGTATGATAAAATGTCAAAATAATAAATTTACAGTCACGAGTAACATTTCTTAACATTTCCATTTTACATTTTCTAAATGTTAACATAAGTTGATGAACTATTGTTCCTTTCTAACATTTTCAATGAAACCACTGCATCTGCTATTTTGGCTGCTGATCTGTTTGTTCATGCCCAATGCTGCAATTTCCCCAAAGTGTGACCTTTCTTTTGTAAATTTTGCTTTCAATTCTTTAAGTTTTCCTTTTTGATCTGTCATTCATACATTCAATTTGAACATCCAAGAGAATTCATGCCTCCAAACTATCCAGAAATAGCTATGCATTCAAGAATTTCTTTTAAAAACACTCCAAAAATTAGATTTTTCATACTCTTAAGCAAGCTTATCATATAACACCAAATCAAAATGGCTACAACACAATAGATTATTCAACCTGTCGTTTCAGTGCCAGTTCTTTGAATGAGTCTCACAACAAGTCTCACTCTCCCTTAACATTTCTTCTGTCACTCTGCTTCCTACACATTTCCTTATATTGCCTTTACTTCTATTGCCAATTGCATGTACAATACTCAATCTGTTTTCAGGAATGGTCCAGGTGAACATTAATCATTGCAGCCATGCTTCAAATGAACCATGAGGCAATGACACAGATCACTGACAGTATATAAGGTAGAAAAAACTATCAAACTTGCCAATTAATTCTGATTTTGTATTTCAGAACTAATACAATTGGTTTAAAATGTTTAACTAATATAACCATAGTCGCTAATTGAGAGATAGAAACTGAACAAGTGGCTGAGACATTTCACTGTTAATTAATAACAAACAGATTTTAACGTCATAAAATGATTCAAATCTGCTTCGGGTTGCATACAGAAAATTGTCACAGGATTGTCCCATTATCTGCACACAAACCAACATTTAGTCTGCATTAAAATAACTCAAATTTCACTCAGCTATTAAATTACACGTATTCCTCCAAAATATGTTACAGAATTCAAAATTAATCTGAAACACTTGTGCAATACTTCCTGTGATCACTAACACCCAAAATGGCGACTCTCTTGCTCCTCAGATGCTGTGTAACCTGCTGTGCTTTTCCACCACCACTTAAACTACCTAACATATAGAATATAGAATTAAAACACAGTACAGGCCCTTCTGCCCTCGATGTTGCACCACCCTGTTAAAATAATCTGAAGTCCATCTAACCTACACTATTCCATTTTCATCCATATGCATATCCAATGATCATTTAAATGCCCTTAACATTGGTGGGTCTACTGCTGTTGCAGGCAGTGTGTTCCATGCCTCTACTACTCTGAGTAAAGAAACTACCTCTGACATCTGTCCTATACCTATCAATCCTCAATTTAAAGAAATGTCCTGTTGTGCTAGCCATCACCATCCCTGGAAAAAGGCACTCACTGTCCACCCTATCTAACCCTCTGATTATCTTCTATGTCTCAATTAAGTCACCTCTCAACCTTCATCTCTCCAACAAAAACAGTTTCAAGTCCCTCAACCTTTCCTCTTAAGGCCTTCCCTCTATACCAGGCAACATTCTAGTAAATCTCCTCTGAATCCGTTCCAAAGCTTCCACATTCTTCTTGTAATGCGGTGACAAGAACTGTACACAATAGTCCAAGTACGGCTGCACCAGAGTTTTGTACAGCTGCAGCATGACCTCATGGCGCTGAAACTTATTCCCTCTACCAATAAAAGCTAACACACAACATGCTTTCTTATCAACCCTATCAACCTGGGGGGAAACTTTCAGGAATCTATGTGCATGGACACTAAGATCTCTCTGCTCATCTACATCACAAAGAATCTTACCATAAACCCAATACTCTGCATTCCTGTTACTCCGTCCAAAGTGAATCACCTCACACTTTTCCGCATTAAACTCCATTTACCATCTCTCAGCCCAGCTCTGCAGCTTATCAATATCCCTCTGTAACCTACAATATCCTTCAGCACTATTCACAACTCTGCCTACCTTACTATCATCCACAAATTTACTAATCAATCCTTTGACGCCCTCATCCAGGTCATTTATAAAAATGACAAACAATAGTGGACCCAAATTAGATCCTTGTGGTCCACCACTAGTAACTGAATATCTCAAATGAAACTGGGCGGTGCCAACCGCACAAAGCATGGTTGCCACACATTAGCAATCCATTTTATACCACATCCACAATTTCCTTTTCCACTACCTTCAAAGAAAAACTAAAAGCAATTTATAGCATTCTGAACTGTGGTAGGTCTGGTTTACACTATTGGCACTCCAATTTAACCCTCATTAATTCCACAGATTTTAAAAGGCAGCAAACCCAGAAATACAAATTAATGTGGTCAAGCCCATATAGGAAATGAATATTTTCATGTCTGTGAGCACAAACATAACAATTTATAACCTTAGAGATATTCAATTTATCATTCCTGTTTTTACATTCACAAAAATAGGACAAACTCAAAACTGAATAAAATGTCATTTACAGCATAACTTTTACCTCCAATTAACCAAGTAACTAAACAGACTATGGTTAGAATTATCATGTCCATCTGTCCATTCTATTGTATAGATATACCAATAAAATGTCAAAGACTGCTTCTTTGGCTACCATAATCGTCTTCATTTAATATGCTGAGTAAATGTTAGATTTACGTATCTGAAAGGGTCATGATGTAATCACTCTCCATAACTGTATATACTGGCTGAAGTGCCTCCATTTTAATTCCCCAGCAGCAGACTACGTTTTCTGTATTTTTTTGAGAATAGCCCAGAGAGATCTTTATTATGATGCTAACATCACTGATTACAGATTTACAATAGCACTTACAAGGGCTGGTGTCCCCGCATCTCCTTCAATACCCGAATATCGTTGAACGTCATTCCCACATATTCATCAGTTTTCTCAGATTTTAAAATATTTTACCAAAATTTAGTTCAAACAGGATTGCATTTCCAAAATTCCAATTTTCACAAAGTACATTTACAATGAGAAAATTGGATCATAGAACATTAGAGCGCAGTACAGGCCCTTCAGCCCTCAATGTTGTGACAACTGTGGAACCAATCTTAAGTCCATCTATCTTACACTGTTTCATTTTCATCCATACGTTTGTCCAATGACCATTTACAGAGGAACCTCAATTTTTCGCACATCAATTATCTGAATATCGGATCATCCGAAGGGGGTCTCCAGGTCCCGATGGAAACATTACATCAAAGACGTGTTTCCAACAGTGATCGCGTCTTTTGTTTATAGTGATTAAAAAGGCACTGTTGCCAAATGACTGACCTCCCGCCCTCTCTCTCTCCCTACACTTTCCCTGGAGTTCTACACAGGGGTGTACCCTAACTCCCACACCCCCTTCCCCAGATAATCTCGCCAACATTGTCCTGTACAGGGCAAAGGTGGAACCTGTCAAAACGTTGCAGTAAAACATTTGTGTGGGGTTGTGGCTGTGTGTGCACTATTTGAAAACTTACCCCACAAAGGCAGCAGCAGTAGTCTTGTTGTTGTTGGTGTACAGTTCAGTGGTGTTGGGGGCGGGGTCGGTGCTGCACGAGGACGAGGTCTCGTATGCTATGTGTTGCTGCTGCAGACTCCTGAACGAGGAGCAGACTTTAAAAACTCCCGAGTCCAAAAGGAAAGGCATTTAATCAATTAATCAAATAATCGGTTATCTAAACGAAATACTGCCCGCCCATCACGTTCGGATAATCAAGGTTCCCCTGTATTCGAAGTTCGGATTATCCAAAGGAGACCTCAAGGTCTCGCAAGAAACATTACATCAAAGAGATGTCTCAACCCTGATTGCATCTTTTGTTTACAATGATTAAAAACGATGCGGTTCACTGAAATGCTGGACAGCGCTGGGAGCCCAGACACCATCTCCAAATGATTGACCTCCCACTCTCGCCCCAGACTTCTACATAGGAGTGAACCCTAAACCCTGCTTCACCAGAAAATCTCTCCAACATTGTCCTGTACAGGGCATAGGGGGAACTTGTCAAAATGTTGCAGTAAAATGCGGTGTGTG
>NC_057714.1:123276812-123287517 GCF_004010195.1 Chiloscyllium plagiosum | reverse complement strand
CCGCCCCGGGGAGGAGGTCCGCAAAGGGGGCAGGCGAGTCAGGCAGTGTTGGACGGGGCAGATGGGGGGGGGGGAGCGAGGGGGTGGAGTTGGACAGCATTGGGGTGTGCAGGGGGGCAGTGTCGGTAAGGGCAGTGTTGGGGGTGGGCAGGGGGCAGTGTTGGATGGGATTTGGGGAGCAGCATTGGATGGAGGTGGGGTCGGGGTTTTGGGTCCGGTGGCTGGCACACAGTGTGCCGCTGCCTCATCTCCTGAACGGGGAGCCGACTTTAAAAACTCCGAGCCTTAGAGGAAACCCATTTAATCAATTATCCGAACAAAATAGTGCCTGCCCATCTTATTCGGATAATCGAAGTTCCCCTGTAAATGCCCTTAAAGTTGGTGAGTCTACCACTGTTGCAGGCAGTGCATTCCACGCCTACTACTCTACGGGAAGAATGTGCAAACGCCACAAAGACAGTTGCCTGAGGCTGGAATCGAACCTCGGACGCTGGTGTTGTGAGGCAACAGTGCTAACCACTGAGCCACCGTGCCACCCTGTTTAAATGGATACAGACTGCAGAAAGCTGCAGAACAGAGGCATTAGGGAATCCTCATCCATGAATCACAAAAAGCGAACATCCAAGTTTAGCAGGTAATAGGGTAGGCAATGAACAAAGAATATTACAGCGCAGTACAGGCCCTTTGGCCCTCGATGTTGCACCGACCTGTCATACCAATCTGAAGCCCATCTAACCTACACTATTCCATGTACGTCCATACGCTTGCCCAATGACGACTTAAATGTATTTAAAGTTGGCAAATCTACTACTGTTGCAGACCAAGCATTCCATACCCTTACTACTCTCTGAGTAAAGAAACTACCTCTGACATCTGTCCTATATCTATCATCTCTCAATTTAAACCTATGTCCCCTCGTGCTAGCCATCACCATCCGTGGAAAAAGACTCTCATTGTCCAACTTATCTAACCCTCTGATTATCCTGTATGTCTCAATTAAGTCACCTCTCAACCTTCTTTCTGACGAAAACAGCCTCATGTCCCTCAGCCTTTCTTCATAAGACCTCCCCTCCATACCAGGCAACATCCTGGTAAATCTCCTCTGAACTCTTCCAAAGCTTCCATATCCTTCCTATAATGCAGCAACCAGAACTATACGCAATATTCCAAGTGTGGCTGCACCAGAGTTTTGTACAGCTGCAGCATGACCTCATGGTTCCAAAACTCAATCCCTCTACCAATAAAAGCTAACACACCGTATGCTTTCTTAACAAACCTATCAACTTGGGTGGCAACTTTCAGGATCTATGTGCATGGACACCAAGAATCTTACCATTAGCCCAGTACTCTGCAGCTTATCTCTATCCCTCTGTAACCTACAATATCCTTCGGAAATATCCACAACTTAACCAACCTTAGTGTCATCCGCAAATTTATTAACCCATCTGTCTACACCCTCTTTGAGGTCATTTATAAGAATGACAAATGGCAGTGGCCCCAAAACAGATGTACACCACTAGTAACTGAACTCCAGGATGAACATTTCCCATCAACCACCACCCTGTCTTCTTTCAACTAGCCAACTTTTGATCCAAAACACTATATCACCCTCAATCCCATGCCTCCATATTTTGTGCAATAGCCTACCGTGGGGAACCTTATCAAACGCCTTACTGAAATCCATATATGTCTCGTCAACCGTTTTACCCTCATCCACCTATTTGGTCACCACCTCAAAGAACTCAGTAAAGTTGTGAGGCACGACCTAACCTTCACAAAACCGTGTTGACTATCCCTGATCAACTTATTCCTCTCTTGATGTTTATAAATCCTGTCTCTTATAACCTTTTCCAACACATTACCGACAATCGAAGTAAGGCTCACTGGTCTATAATTACCGGGTCTCACTGGTCTATAATTACTCTCCTTCTTGAATAAGGGAATAACATTTACTATCCTCCAGTCTTCTGGCACTATTCCTGTAGAAAATGGTGTAATAAAGATCAAAGCCAAAGTCTACACAATCTCCTTCCTAGTTTCCCCAGAGAATCCTAGGATAAATCCAATCCAGCCCAGGGGTCTTATCTATTTTCACACTTTGTAGTATTGCCAGCATCTCCTCCTTGTGAACCTCAATTGCATCCAGTTTAGTAGCCTATATCTCAGTGTTCTCCTTGACAACATGGTCTTTTTCCAGTGTGAATACCTACAAAAAGTATTCATATAGCGCTTCCCTTATCTCCTCTGATTCCATGCACAACTTCCCACTACTATCCTTGATTAGCCCTAATGTTTCTCTAGTCACTCTTTTATTCCTGATATACCTATAGAAAACTTCAGGGTTTTCCTTGATCCTATCTGCCAACAGCTTCTCACGTCCCCTCCTGGCTATTCTTAGCTCTCTTTAGGTCTTTCCTGGCTAACCTGTAACTCTCAAGCGCCCTAACTGAGCCTTCACATCTCATCCTAACATGAGCCTTCTTCTTCCTATCGACAAGACATTCAACATCTTTAGTAAACTATGGCTCCCTTGCTCAACAACTTCCTCTCTGCCTGACAGGTATTTACTTATCAAGGACACACAGTAACTATTCTTTGAATAAGTTCCACATTTCAATTGTGCCCATCCCCTGCAGTTTCCTTCCCCATCCTATGCATCATAAATTTTGCCTAAGTGCATCATACTTGCCTTTCCACAAGCAATAACTCTTACCCTGCATTATATACCTATCCCTTTCCATCGCTAAAGTAAACATAACCGAATTGTGGTCACTATCACCAAAGTGCTCACCTATCTCCAAATCTAAAACCTGGCCAGGTTATTCCCCAGTACCAAATCCAATGCAGCTTTACCCCTTGTTGGCTCAACCCTACTGCACACATTGGACAAAAAGTGACCAATCTAAAGTACTCAAACTATAGCATTCCCAGTCAATATTTGGAAAGTTAAAGACCCCATAACAACTATCCTGTCAGTCTCACTCCTATCCAGAATTATTTTTGCTCTCCTTTCCACTACATCTCTGGAACTTTTTTAAGGGCCTATAGATAACTCCCAACTGGGGGACCTCCTTTTCTGTTTCTAACCTTAGCCCATACTACCTCAGTATACAAGTCCCCAAACAACCTTTCGGCCACCATAATACTACACTTGACTAACAATGCCACACCCCCACCTCTTCTCTGTTCTTACTGAAACATCTAAATCCCGGAATCTGCAAAAACCATTCTGTCCCTGCTCTATCCATGTCTCTGAAATGGCCATGACATCAAAATACCAGGTACCAACCCATGCTGCAAGTTCACCCAACTTATTCCAGATGCTCCATGCGTTGAAGTAGACGCACTTCAAACCACCTTCCTGCTTGCTGGTGAACTCTTGCGACCTTGAAAATTTATTTCTGACCTTACAACTCTCAACCTCCCACATACTGGATCTACAATTTAGGCTTCCATTCCCCTGCTGAATTGGTTTAAACTGTCCTGAGTAGCACTCACAAATTTCACCCAGGATATTGATACCCCTCTGGTTCAGGTGTAGACCATCCTGTTTGTAGAGGTCCCACCTACCCCAGAAAGAGCCCCCATTATCTAGGTATCTGAAACCCTTTCTGCCTTAAATCCCATCTCTCCTCCTACCTGTGTCATTGGTGCCTGTGTGGACCATAACTTGGGGCTGCTTCCTCTCCTCCTCAAGGATCCCAAAAGCACAATCAGAGACATCACGAACCCTGGCACCTGGGAGGCAACACACCAACCATGAGTCTCTCTCATTCCCACAGAACCTCCTAGCTGACCCCCTAACTATGGAGTCCCCAATAACTAATGCTCTGCTCCTTTTCCCCCTTCCCTTCTAAGCAACAGGCACAGACTCTGTGCCAGAGAGCTATACCCCATGGCTTACCCCTGATATGTGCCCCCAGGCTAATTGTATCCAAAATGGTACACTTGTTATTGAGAGGAAAGGCCACAGGGGTTCCCTACACTGTCTGCCGGTTCCCTTTCCATCCTGATTGTAAACCATCTACCTTTATCTTGCACCTTAGGTGTGAATACCTCCCTGTAACTCCTCTCAATAACCCCCTCTGCCTCCCTAATGATCCGACATTTCCTTATGCAGTTTTCAAGGAGCTGGAGTTGGGTGCACTTCCTGCAGTTGCAGTCTGCAGGGACATTTAGTGGTGACCCTTATCTCCCACATTCTGCAGGAGGAATATTCAACTGCCCTAACTACCATCCCCTCTGTTCTAAATTCCCAATAAGACTTTAGAAAAATAAAGAATATATTTTAAAAAACTAGTTGCCTTACCAATTCGGCACACAGACCATTTTTTTGTTACGAGGAGGATGGGTGTGAGACACTACCTGAATAGTGTTTCAGGTAATGCAACCACCAAAATATATTACTTCACTTACTCAGCAGTCCTGTGTCTGCCCTTGCTTAGTGTGCACTCCGCCTACTCATGAGTTAAGTTTATGTAGTTATAAGTTTTACAGTCCCACCCAACCCAGATCCTCTCCCCATCAGCAACTCTGCCAGTGCTATCCCTGTAGTCCTATAATCCAACAAGGCAGGCCCTTGGTCCTTGCTGCCACTCCTCCCATTGCAGCTGCTACTGGCAAAATAGCAATATCTAGGGACCAGGCTTGGATGCACAAATATCCAGGTTGGTGGGCCACTACCGAGAGTACTAGCAGGTTCCTCACATCTACGGGAATGGCTGGATAAACCTTCGACACGGCTGCATGTCGACCAAACTGGCATTTGTATGGGTTCAATGTTCTTACTTATTGTAGATGCCCACACAAACTGGTTGGATATGCCTAGGGTCCATTCGTCAAATACTGGGATGATGATAGAAAAATTGCACACATCTTTTACAATACAGAGTTCTGGACGTACTGGTCATAGATAACGGCACCATCATTTACCAGCAGGGAATTTGGTTGTTCCTTAAATTTGAATGGAACTTGACATATAAGAACACCTCCATACCACGCAGTGGCAGAAAGAACAGTCTAAACTTTGAACACTAACCTGAAGAAACAGATACCTTGCTAGATACCAAGCTGTCACAGTTCTTGTTTGATTATAGGACTACAGGGAGAGCACTGGCAATGTTGCTGACGGGGAGAGGATCTGGGTTGGGTGGAACTGTAAAACGGTGCCAGAAATGTTAAAACCAGAGCCAAGACTCCACCAGGTGAGAGAGAGAGAGTTTGATGTCCGGGACAAACGTTTTCTGTAAGAATCATGGAAATGGCCCTGCATGGGTAAGAGGTGTGGTCGATGTGAGGATAGGAAAAGTGATGTATAAAGTTTGGGTTGGTGGACCACATAAAAGCCATGAATTCACCAACAGTGTGGCAGTAAAACATACCCTACCTCTCAGAGTGTCGGAAAGGCTGCTGGAATCCATGGGTTCACCCTCTCCATCGAGTACTCAGAATCTGAGATGGGCATGGCCTTTACCAATTCTATCAAGGTGTTCCTGGTGCAAGAACCAAACTCTGGTGCATTACATGCCAGTTGAAACAGATTTCGAGTCGGTGGAAGCTGGCCCGGTGCTAAAATGCCCCAGGATAAAGGACTGGCTCATGTCCATGGATCAAAGATAGAGATTATATAGAGATAGAGATCAAAGATAGCAGATTATAATGAGGTCTGCTAGCTGGACATCATAGAATACGTGTTCCCTGACTAAGGTTATTAATCTGCTCCAATCAGGGAGCTCTGGCTGACATACAAAAAGGCTGATTGTTGAATAAAGATTCGTACACTTTGTGTCTTTCACTGTGTCTCACACCTGCACACACACACCATGGGTGCTGGGGAAAAATAAGCACTACCGCAGTTAGGCGGTAGTGTGGGGTTAAAAAAGGGAAGGGGAAAAAAACACGAGTTGATTAAAAAAAAGAAAAAAATAAACAAAAAAAAGAAAAAAGAGAAAAAAAAGAGGAAAAAAAAATAACCAGGAGTTGAGCATTGCACTAAAAAAAAATAAACTGGAGTGTCAATGCTATTTTGATTTAGTCCTTGCCCTCCCCTTCACTGAAAAAAAAATAAACAAGAATGCTTCTATAGAAAAGAAAAAAAAAGGCTGATTGTGGCTCGACGCTCCCATCACTTTAGAGGAGCTGACTGGCGCCCTCGACCGGCTCTCGAGGGGCAAAACCCCAGGGCTGGACGGGCTGACTGCAGAGTTCTTCAGGGCGTTCTGGGACGTCCTGGGGAGCGACTACGCACAGGTCCTGGGGGAGTGTCTAAATGCCGGAGAGCTGCCCCTTTCTTGGCGCAGGGCAGTCATCGTCTTGCTGCCAAAGAAGGGGGACCTTCGTTCTTTGAAGAACTGGCGTCCGGTCTCCCTCCTCAGCACGGATTACAAAATCTTTGCCAGGGTGTTGTCTTCTCGCCTGGCCTCCGTGCTGGCCCACATGATTCACCCGGACCAGTCCTACCTGATCCCGGGCCGGAGAATACACGACAACGTCCACCTGGTCCGGGACCTGATCCATTTCTGTCGACGGGCTGGTCTGCCGAGCGCCTTCCTGTCTCTCGACCAGGAGAAGGCGTTCGACAGGGTCGATCATGAGTACCTGCTCAGGACTCTGCGGGCATTCGGGTTCGGGACGCAGTTCATCGCGCGGATCCGACTTTTGTACGCCGCCGCAGAGAGTCTGGTTAAAGTTAACGGGTCCCTGACAGCACCCCTTCGCTTCGGGAGAGGAGTGCGTCAAGGCTGCCCCCTGTCCGGCCAGCTGTACTCCCTGTGCGTACAGCCTTTCCTGCGCCTCTTGCGGAGGAGGTTGTCGGGGCTGGTTCTGCGTGGCGCGGGCACGGGGGTGGTCCTCTCGGCCTACACCGACGATGTGCTCCTCACTTTCACCGACCCGGCTGACCTGGGGAGGATGCGCGAGTGCCAGGCCGTGTACTTGGCAGCGTCTTCCGCCAGGATCAACTGGGCCAAATGTTCCGGACTACTGGTCGGTCCGTGGCGGGAGGACTCTCTGCCGGAGGAGTTACGGGAGTTCAGCTGGAGTACCACCCATCTCCTCTACCTGGGGGTCTACCTCAGCCCGGCTGAGGAATCCTGGCCGGCCAACTGGCAGGAGCTGGAGGCCAAATCTCGGCTCGCCTCGGCCGCTAGACAGGACTGCTCCGAGTGCTATCTTACAGGAGTCGAGTGCTGGTCATAAACCAGCTGGTGGCCGCCATGCTGTGGTACCGGCTGGTCACTTTGGTCCCTCCTCCTGGCTTTGTCGCTGACATCCCGAGAACGTTGGTCGACTTCTTCTGGGACAAAAAGATGCACTGGGTCGCTGCGCAGGTTCTGAGTCTCCCTATTGAGGAGGGCGGTCAGTCGCTGGTGTGCGTCCGCACCCAGGTCGCGATGTTCCGCCTTCAGACCTTGCAGCGATACCTTTACGTCGAGCCTCCTCCGAGGTGGTGTGCCCTGGCGACGTATTTTTTCTGCCAGGTGCGTAACCTCAACTACGACACGCAGCTCCTGTTCGTCGTCCGTGACGGTTTGGAGGTCGCCCTCAAGACGCTGCCTGTCTTTTAATGGAGTTTCAATCAATTATTTAATTATATTATTCACTTACATATGCCAGATTTTATACAATTTACCAAGTCAACATTATTTACAAAATGCAGAATCTTTGACTATAGTACTGCCTCTGATGGAGCCAAGCCCCGCGAGAGTGTCAGTATCCCTGACAATCAGCCTTTTTTTCTTACTACTGTTTTTTTTGCTTCTCTTTTTTTTATAACCCCCACACTACCACCTAACTGCGGTAGTGCTTATTTTTTTCCCCAGCACCCATGGTGTGTGTGTGCAGGTGTGAGACACAGTGAGAGACACAAAGTGCACGAAGCTTTATTCAATTTCCACCACCAGGAAGATAGGAAAACACCCGGAGGTCTTATACGGACTCATAAGTATCTTATATAGTTTCATCATCTCATCCCTACTTTTGCATTCTATACCTATGCCAATGAAGGACAGCATTCCAAATGCAATCTTTGCAACCTTATCTACCTGTACTGTTCCCTTTAGGGACCTGTGCACTTGCACACCAAGATCTCTCACTCCATCTACCCCTCTCAGTATATTCCTATTGATTGGGCATTCGCTTTTATTGTCTGACCTCCCCAAATGTATTACTTCACACTTGTACACAGATCTTTGAAAGTTGCCACCCAGGTAAATAGTGCGGTGAAGGAGGCATATGGCGTACTGGCTTTTATTGGTAGAGGAATTGAGTTCTGGAGTACTGAGGTCATGTTGCAGTTGTATAAGATTCTGGTGCGGCCGCATCTGGAGTATTGTGTGCAGTTTTGGTTGCCATACTATAGGAAGGATGTGGAGGCACTGGAGCGGGTGCAGAGGAGGTTTACCAGGATGTTGCTTGGTATGGTAGAAAGATCGTATGAGGAAAGGTTGAGGCACTTGGGGTTGTTTTCATTGGAGAAAGGAAGGTTTAGGGGTGACTTGATAGAGGTGTATAAGATGATTAGGGGTTTAGATAGGGTCGACAGTGAGAATCTTTTTCCACGTATGGAGTCAGCTATTACAAGGGGGCATAGCTTTAAATTAAGGGGGGGTAGGTATAGGACAGATGTTAGGGGTAGGTTCTTTACTCGGCGAGTCGTGAGTTCATGGAATGCCCTGCCAGTAGAAGTGTTGGACTCTCCCTCATTATGGGCATTTAAGCAGACATTGGATAGGCATATGGAGGATAGTGGGCTAGTGTAGGTTAGGTGGGCTTGGATCAGCACAACATCGAGGGCCGAAGGGCCTGTACTGCGCTGTATTTTTCTATGTTCTATAAAGGGCGGCACGGTGGCACAGTGGTTAGCACTGCTGCCTCACAGCACCAGAGACCTGGGTTCAATCCCTGCCTCAGGCAACTGACTGTGTGGAGTTTGTACATTCTCCCCATGTCTGCGTGGGTTTCCTCCCACAGTCCAAAAATGTGCAGGTTAGGTGAATTGGCCATGATAAATTGCCCGTAGTGTTAGGTGAAGGGGTAAATGTAGGGGAATGGGTCTGGGTGGGTTGCACTCCAGTGGATCGGTGCAGACTTGTTGGGCCTGTTTACACACTAAGTAATCTAATCTAATTAGTTTGCACAATCGGGGTTATTAGTTTGCAGAACCTGTAGCTTACACTCTCAACTTCTTTGTACAGGGAATTCTCAGTGAGTAACTGCATTTGCTTCATGGCCTCTGAACTGTGGGAAACGCTGACTTTTCTTCTGCGATTGTAAAAGGCTTGATCAAAGTCAAATCAAGGAACACGATAGAATAGTCAGGAATCCTAAATAAGAGTTGCATACAGTCCTCAAGGGAGCAGCTCTGAAGTGCTAGATTGTATAATTGCAGAAATGAGACAAGTGTGTAGCAAAGCCAGTATAGTATTAATGGAGGAGTTTAACTTTAATGTAGATTAGGACAGCGACTGTCAGAAGAGAGTGAATTTCTGGAGTGTGTTCGGGATAGATTCCTACAGCAATATCTCCTTCCTGCACCTCACCTATGGCTGTCAATAATACAAAACCTCCACTAGAGTCCTGTAGGTCAGTTCCTGATCAAAAGATTCTGCAGATGCTTTGTCACTAGCGAAGAGGATTATGTTTAAACAGACAGCAGAATTTGCTAATAACAATGTCAGTACCTGGGAGTTGGTTGCAGCAAATCTGGAAGAGACCTTATGCTCAAGCAGATGGCAAATGCTGAATGGGAACTGGGCCTTCATAGAGGACACAGTCTGTCTGTCAGAGTGTGGTCAGAGTTTGAATTGGGTTTTGGACAGTATCTTTTTCTGTGACAAAAGGAATCTGTCCATTAATGCAACAGCATGCAGATTTGAATACTACCTGCCTCACCTCCCCTATCAGCTCTTGGAACCTCAGAGATAACAAACTAAGTTACGAGTATTACTGCCTTCATCTGAGTGAACTGTATAGATGACCCTGACTGACTATTATCTATGTTTGTGGAACATCAGGAAAACCATTTAAGCAATCTGGCCTGTTTTGTTCATTTATTTTATTTATCCCTTAATCATGTTAAGGGAGGAGAAGTTTCCTACTTCCTGGGATGCTCCATGAAGTATCACAGCTCATGGATTAAAGCATTCTCTGATTTCCTCAGGTGAGGCGAGAGGGACAGGCCTTGACATGAAAGCTGCAGGAAGTAGGGCCTTAGATTGGACAGGTTATGTCAGAACAAGATGGGGAACAACATCCTTCCAGGGAAATTTGCTAATACTGTTGGCGTTTAATCTAGACTGGCAGGGGCTGCAATCCTGACAGGTAGTTCACAAACAGGGAGAGATAGAGACACAGAGAGAGAGAGAGAGAGAGAGAGTGCAGCTGAGAGAGAATTCAAAGTTAAAACATAAGGAAGTGATTCTAAAAGGCAGGGAAAATATAGATGAGAGAAGAAGTGAGTTTAGCAAGACTAAGTGGAATATAATGGCTGCAGCCTGAACAGCAAGACAGATGAGCTCAGGGTATAGATGGGCATGTAAATACCGTAGCTGTAACTGAGACTTGGGTGAAAGATGGGCATGATTGGTAGCTCAACATGAATGCAGATTTCTCCAGCTTTCTCATTTCCCCTCCCCCCACCTTATCTCAGCCCCAACCCTCGGACTCAGCACCGCCTTCTTGACCTGCAATCTTCTTCCCGACCTCT
>NC_057714.1:123267463-123276761 GCF_004010195.1 Chiloscyllium plagiosum | reverse complement strand
TGGATGCTGCCTGACCTGCTGCGCTTTTCCAGCAACACATTTTTCAGCTCTGATCTCCAGCATCTGCAGTCCTCACTTTCTCCTGGTAGCTCAACATACCTGGGTATGGGGTATTCAGACGAGATAGAGAGGCGAATCTGAAAGGTGTTCATAGGTTAGATCATAGATTGCCTACAGTGCAGATACAGGCCATTTGGCTCCTCAGTGTCTAGGCTGCCTTCTTGAAAGGTTTTGAGGGGTCTGGCCTGATCCATAACAGATTGAGGGCTCTTTGCAGGATTTGTTCTGTAGTTCCAAGTTGGGATTAGAGTTGTTGGACTCAAAGTTAGTGAGTGGTAGGTGTTAGTGTTTTTAGTCTGCGTTGAGTTCATTGGTTTAAACAGTGTTTGGGATTTCAATGGCTCTTTCAGTCATCAAGAGTTTTCTGGGGTTGAAAGAAGTGACCTTGGGGATTTTACAAAAGGTGATCAAGGCCAAGCTGCTGGAATTAGCGGCCAAGCTGGAGTTGGAACTGCATTCTTCTGTGAGGAAAGGAGAGATAATTAAAGCAGTAGCTCAGCATTTACATTTGCTGGAAACACCGTCAGAATATTTAGAGATGGCTAAAATTCAATTGAAAATGACACAGCTGAATTAGAGGCAAAATACAAGGAAAGGGCAACAGAAATGAAACAGTTTGAATTACGATTAAAAGCAGAAAAGGGGGAAAAAAGAGAGTATTTGAACTTCAGATATTGACACTTAGACAGGAAAGTCAGCTGAAAGGATAGAGATGAAGCTGAAGGTAAGTTTAGTGAGGAGGAGAGTGAGGATGAGCCATGGTAGCCAAATGCCCAGTGCGGATCTGTTTACAGGGGAACCTCGATTATCCAAATGAGATGGGTGGGCACTATTTTGTTCGGATAATCGATTATTCGGTTAATCGATTAAATGCACTTCCTCAGGGGCTCAGAGTTTTTAAAGTCTGCTCCCCGTTCAGGAGACTGCAGCAGCACAGCACGCGAGCCCCCGTCCCCAACACCGCACCCCCCCACACACCACCCACAGCCCAACTCCGCCCCTGTCCAACGCTGCCCCCAACCCCATTCAACTCCACCCCCCATCCCGTCCAACACCACCCCTTCCGTCCACCCCTGCCCCCTCTCCAGGGCAGCTAGATTGGACACTAACAAGGTTGCTGCTGCTACTGCCTTTGTGGGGTGAGTCTCCAAAAGGCACACACAGCCCCACACACACACAAAACTTTTTGCTGCAACTTTTTGACAGGTTCCATGTTTAACCTGTACAGGACAATGCTGGAGAGATTGTCTGGGGAAGGGGGTTTAGGGTAAACCCTTATGCAGAATTCCAGGGAAAGTGTGAGGAGAGAGAGAGAGAGGGCGGGATTCAGAAAATCGAGGTTCCTCTGTAAATATATTCAAACATTGTATTACGATACGGTATAAACCCTTCTTCTAATTTAAACCATGCAAACAGAAAAGCTCACCTCAGCCCATAATCTGGCAAAGTATGAATGACAAAAACCTACCAAATTCCCACTATTTAAAGAAAAGAAATTAACAATTTATTCTTTAATGCCAAGAAACACAAGAACTTTAAACAACAACTATCTACACTGTAATCCTCCTTTGTCTGATAAATTTATCCATTGTACAACAATATACTGATCTGATAAAAACCCCTGATTAAGTTTAACAAAGAAAAAAATCAAATTTCAAAACCAACCAGTTGTCATTTCTCCCTTGGTATCTTCCTCTGTACTTTCCTGGGTCGTATCTTCGGTCTTCTGCTTCATAAATTTCACATGAAAAGGTACCTTTCAGAGACAGAGAGACTCTGCAGGCCGTATTTTCATTGGTGCTCCATGCCGCTCAGACTAACTGTTCAAAATACTGAGTTTTATATACCCCAAAACCTTGGACTGTCTCATTGGTTTGATGTCATCAAAATATTAAAATTCAAATTCAATTGGATTTTGGTATCTTGGGGCATAATTTAAACTGATTGGCCAAATTTGAATTTGTTGTGTACCGTGGCAACGCACCTCCAATTATTTCTTTCACAAACAAATGCAACATTTTAAACATTTTCAGCACATTCTGAGCCTTTCTGGGTCTGTGCCAGCTTCCTCATTCTCTTAAGGGCACGGTACACACCTACACCTTCTATTCCTTAATCACATTACCATGACATACATATGACTTTAACCTTATTTCATATTAACTTATCTATACTCTAAATTTGCGATAACGCATCTGCTATTGCATTCTTACGACCCTCAACATATACGATATGTCAATTAGAAATCTGTAACATAAGACTTCAATGAAAATAGTTTCATATTCTTGTCTTTAAGGTGTTCCAAGAAGTTAAATAAATTGTGATCTGTGTACACAACTGTCTCCGACTCATTGTGACATAAACATTAAAATGATGTAAGGCCAGTACTAAACACAAAAGATTTTTTCGATTGTACAGTATTTTCTCTGGTGGGCGTTGAATTTCTTTGAAAAGTAACCAACTGGCAGTTCAATTCCATCATCATTTTCCTGCTGCAGTACAGCTCCAACTCTTGTGTCACTAGCATTGATGGCAACTTTGACTTATGATAATGGGATCTTGTTACTACACAATTGCTGGGCCTCTTGCTGAGATATTTGTATCATCGATAGTCACAGGTGAGGTGCCAGAAGACTGGAGTTTGGCTAACATGGTGCCACTGTTTAAGAAGGGTGGTAAAGACAAGCCAGGGAACTATAGACCGGTGAGCCTGACCTCAGTGGTGGGCGAATTGTTGGAGGGAATCCTGAGGGACAGGATGTACATGTATTTGGGAAAGGCAAGGACTGATTAGGGATAGTCAACAGGCTTTGTGCGTGGGAAATCGTGTCTCACAAACTTGATCGAGATTTTTGAAGAAGTAACAAAGAAGATTGATGAGGGCAGAGCGGTAGATGTGATCTATATGGACTTCAGTAAGGCGTTTGACAAGGTTCCCCATGGGAGACTGATTAGCAAGGTTAGATCTCATGGAATACAGGGAGAACTAGCCAGTTGGATACAGAACTGGCTCAAAGGTAGAAGACAGAGGATGGTGGTAATACACAGCCATGGTATGGACGTAAATTGTTCAAAAGTACTGGACACTATTCACTAATGATCCACATTGGATAGTTTAATGCCCAGTTAACACTCACCTACCAGGGTTTAGACTTGAAGAACATGTGTTAGTTTGGGACACCGGAAGTTGGCCACTTCATTTTTACTTATTCATGTGACATGGGCATTACTGACTAGGTCCGCAGTTATTACCCTTCCATCATGAATCAACCACATGTCTGGAGCCATATGTTGGAATACTGCGTGCAATTCTGGTCTCCTTCCTATCGGAAAGATGTTGTGAAACTTGAAAGGGTTCAGAAAAGATTTACAAAGATGTTGCCAGGGTTGGAGGATTTGAGCTATAGGGAGAGGCTGAACAGGCTGGGGCTGTTTTCCCTGGAGCATCGGAGGCTGAGGGGTGACCTTATAGAGGTTTACAAAATTATGAGTGGCATGGATCAGATAGGATTGGGCGGCACGGTGGCACAGTGGTTAGCACTGCTGCTTCACAGCACCAGAGACCCTGTTCAATTCCTGCCTCAGGCGACTGACTGTGTGGAGTTTGCACGTTCTCCCCGTGTCTGCGTGGGTTTCCTCCAGGTGCTCCGGTTTCCTCCCACAGTCCAAAGATGTGCAGGTCAGGTGAATTGGCCATGCTAAATTGACCATAGTGTTAGGTAAAGGGTAAATGTAGGGGTATGGGTGGGCTACGCTTCGGCGGGTCGATGTAGACTTGTTGGGCCGAAGGGCCTGTTTCCACACTGTAATGTAATCTAATCTAATCTAAAAAAAATAGACAAAGTCTTTTCCCTGGGACTGGGGAATCCAGAACTAGAGGGCATAGGTTTAGGGTGAGAGGGGAAAGGTATAAAAGAGACCTAAGGGGCAACTTTTTCACGCAGAGTGTGGTATGTGTACGGAATGAGCTGTCAGAGGATGTGGTGGAAACTGGTACAATTGCAACATTTAAGAGGCATTTGGATGGGTATATGAATAGGAAGGGTTTGGAGGGATATGGGCCGGGTGCTGGCAGATGGGACTAGATTGGGTTGGGATATCTGGTCGGCATGGACGGGTTGGACCGAAGGGTCTGTTTCCGTGCTGTACATCTCTATGACTCTAATTTGTGTAGCTAAAACTGGTGCGGTGGTTAATATTGCTTTTAAATTGTCAATTGTCTTCTGGCATTGTTCTGTCCACTGAAGTGTTGCGTTCTTCATCAGCAAATCTGTTAATGGTGACACTATGGTGCTGAATTTTGGAACAGACGTCCGATGGCATCTGCTTAGTCCTAAAAATCTAAGAACCTTTTTCTTCAAGATTCACCTTTGCATTCCTTGGGGTCAACCTTCCAGGAGATATTATGTCCCAAGAACATAACCTTTGCTTTCGCGAATTCCATTTTGTTTACCATTTATTACTTAAATAATACGGGGTGGGGGCGCGGTGTGGCACAGTGGCGCAGTGGTTAGCACTGCTGCCTCACAGCACCAGGGACCCAGGTTCAATTCCACCTCAGGCAACTGTCTGTGTGGAATTTGCGCATTCTCCCTGTGTCTGAGTGAGTTTCCTCTGGGTGCTCCGGTTTCCTCCCACAATCCAAAGTTGGGCAGGTTAGGTGGATTGGCTATAGTGTTAGGTGCATTAGTCAGGAGTAAATGTAGGGGAATGGGTCTGGAGGGTTACTCCCCGGAGGGTCAGTGTGGACTTGTTGGGCTGAAGGGCCTGCTTCCATACTGTAGGGAATCTAATCTAATTACCAGTTTCAATTCTCTTAATCAGTCAATGAGCCATGTCAACTGTACTAAATGATCTTTCCAGGACTCACTAAAGATCACTACATCGTCCACATAGACTGCACAGTTTGTTAACTCACCCGCAACTCTGTACATGAGTCTTTGGAATGTGGCGGGTGCGTTCTTCATTCCAAAGGGCATCACTTTGAATTGACATAGCCCATTTGGGGTGACAAATACAGAAACTTATTTCGCTTTCTCTGATAAAGGTATCTGCCAATAACCACACACTAAGTCCAATTTTGTAATGTACTGGCTTATCCAACTTTCTTGATACAGTCCTCCAATCTCGGTATTGGATATGAGGATGATTTTATTATGGCGTTGACCTTCCAATAATCCATGCAAAATAGTTTGAGTCCCCACCTGGTTTGGGAACTAAGACGATTGACGAACTCCACTCACTGTGGCTCGGTTCGATGATATCCTCGTTGAGCATGGCATCCACCTCCTCTGGACCTGTCTGGCTTTGAAAGGACTAAGCCGATAGGGGTGTTGTTTTATCAAAACAGCATTCCTTATGTCTATCCCATCTGATTCCTACATATGTCTTCATACTGCTGTAACAAACCTTTCAACAGCATTCTTTGCTCCAGAGACAGATAGTTTACTAACCTATCCCACTCCGCAAGGACTTCTTCAGTTTTTAAAATATTTTGAGGAACATAAAAATCCACAACATCTGGATTTGATTCCTCTCTCTGCGTGGCAGTAACAAACACCTGTTTCTCCAGTTGTTTCTCTCTCTGATAATAACCCTCAGGATTATCCTCTGTCTCCGTTTCGGAGTACGCATCAACGTATATATCTTTTATCATCTTGTCTTTCTGTTGCAAGCCCCTTAGCCTTTCAGGAGTAAACACGTCTGTCTGGCCCACTGCCTGTTCAGGTTTTTCCTGCATCATTATATCAAACAGGATGTCTACTAACTGAACCTCAACCTCTTCATCTTTATCTTTAGTTTTTGTTTCATGCTGTGACTTGTGATAATGGGAGGAGAAAGTGAGGTCTGCAGATGCTGGAGATCAAAGTTGAAACTTTATTGCTGGAACAGCACAGCAGGTCAGGCAGCATCCAGGAAACTCTAGGAAAATACCAGGGTGTTTTTCTTTTAACTCCTCAGTTTCATGGTCTTCCTTGGGTTTTTTTCATGTTACTCCCACCTTGGACCCTGCTAAATTCTTGGAACTGACACTCTGAAAATCACTCCCAATGTCACTTCGCCAGTCCTAATCTTACATAGGAGAACGCTAAATTTCTGTCCAGCTATCCCACAAATTACCACACTCTTGGGTAGCAGATCAGAAAGAGTGCAAATTCGTTCATCTCTTACTATTAGAGACTGGTTGGATCCTGTATCACTCAAAATTATAACTTCTTGTCTTTCTCCCCCTGTTCTTTGAGTAAATTTTACCCACAGAGGTGAATTCTTTATAGTGATCAGGCACTAACTCCATACCCAGCCCCTGCCTTGGATGTGCACTCTCCTGCAGCTCCTCGGCTCTTCCTTGGGTCTCCTTTACTACTTTCACTAATCTTTACCCACAGTGCTTTTCTTTAACAACCAGCACTGTGACTTTACGTGTCCCACTTTACCACAGTGGAAACACCTGAGGCCTTTCACCTCCTGTCCACCCTCTTGGGCTTCTTTTTTAACCTGTGGTAAACCCTTACCAGTGTTCTCTACTCTGATTCCTAGTGTAGTATCTCTCCTTCTCCCAACCTCTATCCCTCACTGGATGTAATTCTGGCCGGAAGTTTGTCTTATGCACCGTGTTTTCATCTGCCAATTCTGCTGCTCTTCTCACTTTCTGTTCATCCACGTGAATTCTTACCATCTCTGGAAGTGAGTTTTTAAACTCCTCCAGCAGAATAATCTCTCTTAGAGCCTCATAGGTCTTACCTATTTTTAAGGCCTGCACCCACCTATCAAAATGTCTATGTTTAATTCTTTCAAACTCAACATAAGTCTGACCTCATTCCTTCTTTGTGTTTCTGAACCGCTGTTTATATGCTTCTGGAAACAATTTATAAGTACTTAAAACAGCCTGTTTAATCTCTTTATAATCTCTTGACCCCTCATCTGACAGCGCAGCAAATACCTCACTAGATCTACCTACCAGTTTACCCATAAATCCTTGGACCACTCCATCTGCCTAGCCAAAGTTTCAAATGAAATAATGAAGACTTTGACATCTTTCTCATGAAAATGTGGCAGAGTTTTGACATATTTGTATCGATCACTATCTTCTCTTTTAAGCTCCATCCTGTTAACTTGAATTTGCTAAGTCATAACTTTTCAAGTTCTAATTCTCTCTCTCCCTTTGTTCTCGTTCTCTCTCTCTTTGCTCAGCTAAGAATCTTCTCTCTTTCTTTTTCTTCTCTCTATCTCTCTCTTCCTCTCTCTCTTTGCTCTGCTAAGGACCTTCTCTTTCCCCCCTCTCTTTCTCCCTTTGTTTATCTTCTAACTCCATTTTCCTCAATTGTAATTTAAGTTTTTCTAACTCTACTGCATTTGTATATTTCTCTGCTCACCTAAGTGTTTGAATGATTCCCTTACAATTTCAGCTTTACTTTTGCCCTTGGTTAAACCCAAATCTAACTTCTTTGCTAATTCTAAAAGTAAGATATTTTTCTTTCCTACTAAACTTTCTTGGCAATTTTGGGAATCATCTTCAAACCCCAGAACCTCTTTAGCGACTTTAAGAGCCATTTCTCTCACTAACCACATGATTAAACAAATAGTCTCTCCTACTTTTTAT
Source organism: Chiloscyllium plagiosum (assembly GCF_004010195.1). Lineage (NCBI taxonomy): Eukaryota > Metazoa > Chordata > Chondrichthyes > Orectolobiformes > Hemiscylliidae > Chiloscyllium > Chiloscyllium plagiosum. The sequence continues at coordinate 123,269,101 of NC_057714.1, read as the reverse complement.
TTAAAGATCTTGGACACTCATCTGCAAGTGTTTAAATCTAGTGGGCTTTTCATACCCCAAATCTATTCAAACCTGTCCAAATGTCAGAAAGGATCCGTCTAAATGGTTCAAGTCACGGACATGAACTCTCAAACTGTTACAATACGGTGTAAACCCTTCTGCTAATTTAAACCAAGCACACAGAAAAAATCACCTCACCTCGTAATCTGGTAAAGTATGAATGACAAAGAACTACCAAATGTCCACTATTTAAAGAAAAAGATTAACAATTTATTCTTTAACTCCAAGAAACACAAGAACATTAAATAACAATTATCTACATGGTAATCCTCCTTTGTCTGATCAATGTATCTACTTCCCACTCCACAACAATATACTGATCAGATAACCCCCCCGCCCAATTAAGCTTAACAAAGAAAAATATCAAATTTCAAAACTAACCAGTTGTCACTTCTCCCTTGGTATCTTCCTCTGTACTTTCCTGGGTCATTTCTTTGGTCTTCTGTTTCATAAACTTCACATGAAAAGGGACCTTTCAGACAGAGAGAGAGAGAGACTCTGCAGGCCATATTTTCATTGGTGCTCCATGCCGCTCTGATCAAAATACCCAGTAAATTAACTGAGTTACAGCAGAAGGATGAAAACTTAAAACAATTGTATCAAAAGGCATGCACAGAAAAAGAATCTGAATGTATCCCTGAATGTTACTATCTTAAAAATGATACCGTAATGAGGAAATGGAGACAATCGACAATAGGTGCAGGAGTAGGCCATTCTGCCCTTCAAGCCTGCACCGCCATTCAATATGAACATGGTTGATCATCCCTAATCAGTATCCTGTTCCTGCCTTATCTCCATAACCCTTGATTCCACAATCCTTGAGAGCTCTATCCAACTCTTTCTTAAATGAATCCAGAGACTGGGCCTCCACTGCCCTCTGGGGCAGAGCATTCCACACAGCCACCACTCTCTGGGTGAAGACGTTTCTCCTCATCTCTGTCCTAAATGGTCTACCCTGTATTTTTAAGCTGTGTCCTCTGGATTGGCACTCATCCATCAGCGGAAACATGTTTCCTGCCTCCAGAGTGTCCAATCCTTTCATAATCTTATATGTCTCAATCAGATCCCCTCTCAGTCTTCTAAGTGGAGAGTATCACATATTCAGGCAGATGAGAAATGGGCAGAAGTTCATCAAATCTTATTGCCAGTAGGGTATAGAAAGGAGGTAAAAACAATGACTGCAGATGCTGGAAACCAGATTCTGGATTAGTGGTACTGGAAGAGCACAGCAGTTCAGGCAGCATCCAAGGAGCAGCGAAATCGACATTTTGGGCAAAAGCCCTTCATCAGGAATAAAGGCAGTGAGCCTGAAGCGTGGAGAGATAAGCGAGAGAAGGGTGGGGGTGTGGAGAAAGTAGCATAGAGTGCAATTGGTGAGTGGGGTTGGAGATGAAGGTGATAGGTCAGGGAGGACGGTGGAGTGGATAGGTGGAAAAGGAGATAGGCAAGTAGGACAAGTCCGGACAAGTCATGGGGACAGTGCTGAGCTGGAAGTTTGGAACTAGGGTGAGGTGGGGGAAGGGGAAATGAGGAAATGTTGAAGTCCACATTGATGCCCTGGGGTTGAAGTGTTCTGAG
>NC_057714.1:123261712-123265995 GCF_004010195.1 Chiloscyllium plagiosum | reverse complement strand
TATTGTACTCTACTTTCTCCCCACCCCCACCCTCCTCTAGCTTATCTCTCCACGCTTCAGGCTCACTGCCTTTATTCCTGATGAAGGGCTTTTGCCCGAAACGTCAATTTCGCTGCTCCTTGGATGCTGCCTGAACTGCGGTGCTTTTCCAGCACCACCAGTCCAGAATATAGAAAGGAGGTGTTGTGAGTGGTGCATGAGCTATAATTTGGGGGTCAATTAGGAGTGAGGAAAACACAGGCTAAAATACAAAGCCATTTGTATTGGCCTGGACTGTGCTTTTCCAGCACCACCAGTCCAGAATATAGAAAGGAGGTGTTGTGAGTGGTGCATGAGCTATAATTTGGGGGTCAATTAGGAGTGAGGAAAACACAGGCTAAAATACAAAGCCATTTGTATTGGCCTGGACTGTACAAGGATGTATTTGAATTTTGCTGAAAATGTGTTGCTGGAAAAGCGCAGCAGGTCAGGCAGCATCCAAGGAACAGGAGAATCGACGTTTCGGGCATAAGCCCTTCTTCAGGAATCGGGCTTATGCCCAAAACGTCGATTCTCCTGTTCCTTGGATGCTGCCTGACCTGCTGCGCTTTTCCAGCAACACATTTTCAGCTCTGATCTCCAGCATCTGCAGTCCTCACTTTCTCCCTGTAGTTGAATTTTGTCAGACATGTCATACATGACAGGTAATTGGAAAACCACAGACTGTAATAAAACCCACACCTTTAATGCCTGGGCGGCACGGTGGCTCAGTGGTTAGCACTACTGCCTCACATCACCAGGGACTCGGGTTCAATTCCCGCCTCGGGCAACTGTCTGTGTGAAGTTTGCACATTCTCCCCGTGTCTGCGTGGGTTTCCCTTGGGTGCTGCGGTTCCTCCCACAGTCCAAAGATGTGCAGGTTAGGTGAATTGACCATGCTAAATTGCCCGTAGTGTTAGGTGGATTAGTCAGGGGTAAATATAGGGGAGTGAGTTGGGTGGGTTACTCTTCGGAGGGTCGGTGTGGACTTGTTGGGCCAAAGGGCCTGTTTCCACACTGTAGTGAAACTAATCTGAATCTAAACCTATTGCAAGAGTCTTTATTGATTGCGTAGATCCTCAAACAAAAGTGGGAATCAGTATTTGTTAACAATGGTTGGATGCAAGGACAACTAACAGACTGCAATCCTAAACCTTGTTGCAATGTTTCAAGAATGCGTCAGCATCTTGCAAGTGTTCAGTTCCACTTGAACAATAAGGAGTTTGACATCTGGAAAAAAATCCAGAAAAATGCTGTTTGATAACCCTACCCTCACACCCATTATGGTGATGAGTGATGAGTTCTTCAATTATAAATTAATTAACATTCACCCCCGAGAGCCCAATATACACTCCAATAATTTCATGTTTAAAACTCCTTGAGACTTAGTGATTCCAAAGTTTAGGAGCTCTTTGAAAATTTAATCTAAAAGTTTAGGCCAACAGGTTAAGCTAATGATAAATGTTATAAATCAATTTGCTTACCAGGCTGATTCTGAGGTACTTTTTTTGGCAACACACAAACAGGGAAATATTTTGCTTCTCCCAAATTCTCAACAGAAACAGCTGACAGACCAACACCTCTACGTCACAGCTATGTTAGAAATGTGCTTGCAAATAGAACTGCATTAAGTGAGGGTACCCAGATCAGATGCAAATTATGGTTCCAAGCAGGTTAATTTTTCTTTAGATTTCTGGAAAAGAAAATCTTAGAAGCAAAGATATTCGCCCCATCTCCCCTTCCAATTTGAAATTAAATGTACTCTACAATTTGTGACTTATCTAGATTAGATGGATTTGCAAAATCAACCCACAATTTGGGAAACTGTAGTCTATTTGTTTCCATACCAAGGAAAATCTTACATATAAATTGACAAATAGCAAGATATTCTGTGACAGGAACACTCACAGCTTCAAGGTCATCATTGACTCTTCTACATCTTTGGACCGTGGCTTAAGCCTTGTATATTCACCTGCAAAATTCTGAAGGAAAATGTCTAAGTGCTCCCATCCCCACCAGGAGTATTAATCATGAAAAACCAATGCTTACAAAGTGATTGCTGGCCCTCTTGCTGAGATATCTGTAACATCGATAGTCACAGGTGAGGTGCCAGAAGACGAGAGGTTGGCTAACGTGGTGCCACTGTTTAAAAAGGGTGGTAAGGACTAGCCAGGGAACTATAGACCGGTGAGCCTGATGTCGGATGGAGTACAGGGAGAACTAGCCATTTGGACACAGAACTGGCTCGAAGGTAGAAGACAGAGAGACATGGTGGAATGTCACAAGGATCGGTGCTGGCTCCACTACTTTTTGTCATTTATATAAATGATTTGGATGTGACCATAAGCGGTATAGTTAGTAAGTTTGCAGATGACACCAAAATTGGAGGTGTAGTTGACAGCAAAGAAGGCTACCTGAGATTACAATGGGATCTTGATCAGATGAGCTAATAGGCTGAGGAGAGGCAGATGGAGTTTAATTCAGATAAATGCGAGGGACTGCATTTTGGGAAAGCAAATCTTAGCAGGACTTATACAATGAATGGTAAGATCCCAGGGAGTGTTCCTGAACAAAGAGGCTTTGGAGTGTAGGTTCATCGCTCCTTGAAAGTAGAGTTGCAAGTGGATAGTATAGTGAAGGTGGTGTTTGGTGTGCTTTCCTACAGGAGTTGGGAGGTCATGTTGCGGCTGTACAGTACATTGGTTAGGCCACTTTTGGAATATTGCGTGCAATTCTGGTCTCCTCCCATTGGACAGATATTGTGAAACTTGAAAGGGTTCAGAAAAGATTTACAAGAATGTTGCCAGGGTTGGAGGATTTGAGCTACAGGGAGAGGCTAAACAGGCTGGGGCTGTTTTCCCTAACGCATCAGAGGCTGACGGGTGACCTTATTAAGGTTTAAAAAATCATGAAGGGCATGGATAGTGTAAATAGACAAAGTCTTTTCTCTGGGGTCGGGGAATCCAGAACTAGAGGGCATAGGTTTCGGGTGAGAGGGGAAAAGATATAAAGAGACCCAAGGGGCAACGTTTTCACACAGAGGGTGGTACGTGTATGGAATGAGCTGCCAGAGGATAGAGGCGAGGAGACTTTTTGGGAAATAAATACTAATGTTTTAAAAACAGTCCACATTCCAGAAGAGGTGGTGCTAGAAGTCTTAAAACTCACAGAAGTGAACAAATCTCTGGAACCTGACCAAGTGTATTCCAGAACATTGTGGGAAACTAGGAAATAAATTGTGGGACTCCTAGCAGTGATATTTGTATCATCTAAAGCTACAAATGAGTTGCTGGAGGACTAGAAGATGGCTAATGTTGTGCCTTTATTTAAGAAAGGCTTTTTGAAGCAGACTGGGAACTATAGACTGGTCAGCCTGACAATGAGCTGTAGGTAATTTGTTGCGGTAGATTCTGAGATATTGGATTCTCATTTGGAGAGGCAAGGACTAATTAGGGATAGTTAGCATGGCTTTGTGTGTGGGAAATAGTCTCTCAAACTTGACTGAGCTTTTTTGAGGATGTAATCAAAAAGACTGAGGGCAGGATGATTGATGCTGTCTACATGGACTTCTGTATAGTCTTTTACAAGGATCCACGTGGTAGACTGAATAGTAAAGTCAGATCACATAGGAGTCAGGGAAAGCCTGTAGATTGGACACAAAATTAGCTCAATAGTAGGAGATAGAGGGTGGTGAGGAAGGGCTGTTTTTCAGACTAGAAGCCTGTGCCATGGTGTTCTGCAGGGATTGATGATGGGTCCACTGTTTGTTTTATCATTTATACAAAACATTTGGATGAGAATTTAGGAGGAATGGTTAATAAATTTGCAGATGGTACTGTTGACAGTGAAGATCATCAAAGATTACAGAGGGATCTTTAGCAAATGGGCCATTGAGCTGAGAAATGGCAAATGGACTTTAATTTGGATAAATGTGAGATGTTGCATTTTGATATAGCAAACAAGGGCAGGATCTATAGCAGACAAGTTATGGTAGGGCCCTGGTAGCATTGTGGAGAAAGTGAGGTCTGCAGATGCTGGAGATCAGAGATGGAAATGTGTTGCTGGAAAAGCACAGCAGGTCAGGCAGCATCTAGGGAACAGGAGAATCGACGTTTCGGGCATTAGCCCTTCTTCAGGAATGAGGAAAGTTGGTCCAGCAGGCTAAGATATTCCATATTCCCTATCTTTTATCTTAGCCTGCTGGACCAACTTTCCTCATTCCTGAAGAAGGGCTAATGCCCGAAACGTCGATTCTCCTGTTCCCT
>NC_057714.1:123251337-123260882 GCF_004010195.1 Chiloscyllium plagiosum | reverse complement strand
GCGCCGATACAGTCATCGATGTAGTGGAGGAAAAGGTGGGGGGTGGGGCCAGTGTAGTTGCGGAAGATGGACTGTTCCACCTATCCTACGAAGAGGCAGGCATAGCTGGGGCCCATGCGGGTGCCCATGGCTACTCCTTTCGTTTGGAGGAAGTGGGAAGATTGGAAAGAGAAGTTGTTCAGGGTGAGGACCAGTTCAGTCAGTCGAAGGAGGGTGTCTGTGGAAGGGTACTGGTCGGTACGGCGGGAAAGAATACTGGTCGGTACGGCGGGAAAGAATTGTCAGCATTGTCAAATGGAGACAACCAGGGGTTCAAGACATAGTTCTTTGAAAGTTGTGTTAAAGGGAGACAGGTTGGTTAAGATGACATTTATCATTGCTTCATTGCTCAGGCCTTTGAGTATAGGAGTTGGGATATCATGTTAAGGTTGTACAAGTTGTTGGTGAGGCTACATGGAGTATTTTGTACAGTTTTAAATCCCCTGCTATAGGAAGGATATTAAATTAGAAGTGGCTCAGAGAAGATTCACAAGGATGTTGCAGACGAGAGGGTTTGAGCTATAGCGAGAGACTGGATAGGCTGGAACATTTTTTCACTGGAGCATAAGAGGTTGAGAAGTTTATAAAGCCATGAGGGACATCGATAAGGTGAATAGCAAAGGTCTTTTCCATAGCATGGAAGACTTCAAAACAAGACGGCATGGGCTTAACGTGAGGGGAGAAATATTTAAAAGGGACCCGAGGGACAACGTTTTCTAGAAGGCAGTGCAATTATGGAATGAATTATCAGAGGAAGTGATAGGTACAGTTACAAGACATTAGAACAGGTATGTAAATAGGAAAAGGTTGAGAAAGATGTCGGCCAAAAAAGACCCATTACCTCAGTCTGGAGGATAATAGCAAGCACAAGCATTTGGGTTCCATTTCGGTTTGCACAATAATTAAAACAATAACACTCCAATCTTTACCTCAAAAACCATGTTAATGCTACTTTCTACACTCACTTGCTTTTTTGTAAACAGCCAATACATCATGGCTACTTCTAAACTTTTCACCTTACAACTCTCAAAAGTGACAGGATTAACCCTTTGCAATTCAGTAATGCTCATATCACTTTTCTGAAAATTCACAATTTTATGCATTCCCAATACCATGAAGCATACATTACCTCTCCTCATCCCTTCTCCCAGGGATTTTCTAATCGTCCCATTCAGAGATCTCAGGATACACCTATGGAGCAGGAGGGACATAAACGCAGGCCTCTTGGCTCACAGGTGGAACACTACCACTACAGTCCTCCTGTCTTTTATTCCATTACACAATACCTCACTTCACCCGTAATAAATTCTATCTGCTACTTGTCTCACAAACTAATGTTTGTGGTCACATCAAATCCTGGAGACCACAACCATTCCCTACTGACCATATTAATGCAGCTGAACCACTGAATCGTCACAAACCCATCCTTTTCTTTTTAATTTCCATTTCAAATCTCATGTGATCTTACTCAGATTTTGTGCACTCAGTCATGGCCTGTCTCCCACTTCAGAGTTCACTTTCTCACTTCTAGTTTTACATGGGGCTTCTCAATGTCAGGAACCTTACTCACTCAACTTCTGCTCCACCCTCGCCCCCATCCCACTTAGTCTCAGTGCTCTAATCTATCCTTCAGCCTTTTCAATGTTTACAGGTTAATTATTCCTTCCTTTTATCACCTCCAGGTTAATGTGAATCCTAATTTCAGTTAAGTACTTTCTAATCAGCAACTTCCCCCAGTATAATACCTGAACCTGCCCTTTTTTGAGATTTTCCTTCAGATTAACACCTTAGAAATAACTCCAGAGGCCAGTGTCCCATCATCGAGCCACCCTTCATTCACACATACACAGCAAGAGTCCTGTCCGGCTAGCTCAGAGCAACTCCCAGTGAACAGAACATCTGACACTCCTGTTTTTTTACAATCTCAGGGAAAAAAAGAACTTCAAAATAAACTCCTCCTTAATGTGACGACACAGAATCAGTCTCCTCTCCTCTTTTAATGCAAGGAAAACAGCAGAGTCCTTTCACTCCTGGACACTGATCCAGCTCCCCCAGAGCCAGCTCTCAGAGTGAACAGAAACCCTGACACTCTTGTTTATTTTCTTTTCCCCCACCTCCCCTGTTGTGTGTGCACAGGTGTGAGACACAGTGAAAGACACAAGGTGTACAAATCTTAACTCAGTTTCCATCACCAGGAAGGAAAGAAACACCCAAGTGGCCAGTGACAAGCAGTGCCCTTCACATTAAAGGGCAATGCTGCGTGATCAAAGTGAAGGGGAGGGCAGGGACTAAATCAAAATAGATTTGGACGGTAAAATAATGCACTCCACTCCCTGCGGCGCCCACCTCTCCCTGAACAACTCCCGGGTGTCAGTGGACACCGCGTGCTCCTTCTCCGGAGACACCCGGGCTCTAACGTAACCGTGGAAGAGGGACAGCCCGCTGCCTGGACCTGTTTATGGTCAGTTTGGCCAGACCCAGGAGCATCAGCCACACTCTTCAACTCTGACCTCCAGCATCCGCAGTCCTCACTTTCTCCCTGACCTTGTTACAATCACCACAACCACCTCAGGGTCTTTCTCACTAATGTAACTATCCCCAACTAATGCTCTTCTGAAGGAACATTTTATACTTATTGTGACAAAGGTTAAAAATATAAAATGACAATTTATGGACTGAGTTGAAATGCAACACGAGTTTTCTTAAACCTTTACATAATAATATTATTCAAAATTAGCTTAATTACTTTAGAATATCAGAAATACAAATGATGAGTGGATTTTAATGTACTCAAGTCTTATTTTAATATCCATTTCTGAAACGGAACATTAAAGTTCATGAATAAAAGTCTACCTTTGATTTATGGATAAACAAAAGAACAGAATCTTAAGGAATCCTTCTCCCACTCCAACATTTCATGATGCTCAATGTCTGGTAAGCTAATTGGCCATCACTGATGAAAATCACTCATCAGGGATCCTGTTGAAGAAATCACATTGTGAGAAACGAACCTCACTTAATCAATGATTTTCAGTCCGAGTCAAAGAGTTCCGAAGCAGCATATTTATTTGAACATCTTTAATGATGGGTGGCTCTACGAGGAGAGACACACCCAACAGTAAAATACAGAACTTTTTATACTTTTGAGAGGTCTCTCGACACCCCTACACTGAGCAGTAAACCTAACATAAGTGTCTATTTCATTCTATCCCCTTATTTGATTATTACTTGCGCCTGTTTTTCCTTCACTTGGTAATTCCCTGCACCCAAGCCTAAGCCTATCATAATTATTAATTACCTCACTTGTTTTTCTTTAAATCTGCTTTATTTGTCTGTCCTTGTTCGTTACAGCCTTCCTGTTATTTTGTCCAGTTCTTCTTTTCTTATCTAACCTTCAGACTTCTGAGATCATCCTTTACTATCTTGATAGTCCAAAAAAGCGGACCTACAAACTATGAGCTTACTGCGAAATGCCCCTCCTGCTTTTTTTCTTTTGTGGTCAGCTCCAACACTCAAAGGAATTTCTTAGCTTAAAGCTATATCTTAAAAGACCCTCTATATTCATTAAAATCAACATACACCTGACAACCTGAAATTTTCTCTCTCAACATCATCATGTACAATGATTCTCAATGTCATCTATCTCTTGGAATGCGAACTCTGCTTTATGTTTAGAGTGACTGAGCAATGATTGATAAGTAAGAGAAAATTAGTCTCTGGTGAGTCAAAGAGATAGCTGGAGATTGGAAGAAACACGTTCACAACAGTTGTTCAGACTGAAGAGCTTTATTCTTCTCCAAAATATGACGTGCACAATTTTCATCCTGCAAGGGTAAAAGACTGGATATTCTAGTGTGCAAAACAAATTGCTCACGAACATACACCTCACTAAATTGTGGAATGAAAGAAGAAACTTCTGGAAACAACAGGTGAGTTGGCATTTGGGATGAGCAATTGAAACAGTGGAAGTGATGGCCTTGTGATATTATCATGAGATTATTAATCCAGAAGCTCAGCTAATGTTTAGAGGACAAGTGTTCAAATCCCATCAATTGCATTCAATTAATTCCAAAAATTTGGAATTAAGAATCTCCTGATGACAGTAGAACCATTGCTAATTGTCAGGAGAAATTCATGTGGCACATTAATGTCCTTCAGTGAAGGAAATTTGCCGTCCTTCCCTTGTCTGGCTACCATGTGACTCCAGACCTACTCTCAACTGCCCTCTGAATGTTTGTGAAACAAGGATGTGATATGTTCCACTTACTAATTCCTTCACCACTCGCTGCAAACGTCCCCTTTCTACCAGAACTACATTGGAACCTTGCGACTTGTTAATAAAGTTATGGATGAGAGATTCTGCAGCAGATGGGTTTAGAAGCTCAACAAATGAGACATCAAGGTTGCAAATTTGGGGAGGTAGTGTCAGAGAGGGATAAAGTGGAATCAGGTGTAACAGTATCATAGTTGAATAAAGGCAATTATGAAAGCATGAGGTAGGAGCTGACCAGAATTGACCGGGGGAGGAAGGTAGCAGGAAAAACTGTAACAGCAATGGCAGAAGTTTCTGGGAGTAATTCTAGAGACATGGCAAAAACACATTCCTAAAAAAAGAAGCATTCACGAGGGAAGATGAGGCAATCATGGCTTACTAGGGAAGTCAGGGATAGCATAAAAGCAAAAGAGAAAGTATATAATATGGTGAAGGGCAGTGGGATGTCAGAGGATTGGAAAGCCTACAAAGTCCAACAGAGGACAACGAGAAAAGAAGTAAAGAGGGAGAAGATTAAATAGAAGGTTAAGCTAGCCGGTAATATAACAGAAGATTACATGAGTTTCCTTAGATATATAAAGGGCAAAAGAGAGGCAAAAATGGACATTGGCCACTAGAAAATGACGCTGGAGAAGTAGCAATGGGGAACAAAGAAATAGCGGAGGAACTGAATAAGTACTTTGCAGTAGCTTCATGGTGGAAGACACAAGTAATAGCCCAAAAATTTCCCAAGACATTCGGGGGGTTGGAGGGGAAGCAGCGGTGAGTATAGTAGCCATCACCAAGGAGAAGTTGCTAGAAAAATGGTCCAAAGGTGGATAAATGACCTGGACCAGATGGAGCACACCCCAGAGTTCTGAAGGAGATAGCTGAAAAGACGGTGGAGGCGTTTAAGTGGTGATCTTTCAGGAATCACTGTAGTCTGGGAGGGTCCTGGAGAGCTGGAAAATCACTAATGTAATCCCCCTGTTTAAGAAGGTAGTAAGGCAAAAGGTGGGAAATTGCAGGCCAATTAGCCTGACCTCACTTAAAGTCATAGAGATGTACAGCATGGAAACAGACCCTTCGGTCCAACCTGTCTATGCTGACTGGATATCCTGATTTTGGAATCCATTGTGAAGGATGAAATTTCTGAATACTTGGAAGTGCATGGTAAAGTTGGGCAAAGTCAGCATTGTTTCATCAAGGGGAGATCATGCCTCACAAATCTGTTAGAATTCTTTGAGGAGGTAACAAGCAGGTTAGACCAAGGAGAGCCAATGGGTGATATCTTCTTGAACTTCCAGAAGGCCTTTGACAAGGTGCCGCATGGGAGGCTGCTGTGTAAGATAAGAGCCCTTGGTGTTAGAAGCAACATACTAGCATGGATAGAACATTGGCTATCTGGTAAAAGGCGGGGTTAAAATTCCTGAGAATGGTATTCTGTAAGGGTCAATGTTTGGACCACAACTTTTACGTTAATGATCTGTATGAAAGGGCATTCTGGCTAAGTTTGCAGATGATGCAAAGATAGTTGGAGGGACAGGTAGTATTGAGGAGGCAGGGAAACCGCAGAAGGATTTGGACAGGTTAGGAGATGGGCAAAGAAGTGGTAGATGGATACAATGTGGGAAAGTGTGAGGTCATGCGCTTTGGTAATAAGAATAGAGGCGTAGGCTATTTTGTAAATAGGGAGAAAATTCAGAAATCTGAAATACAAAGGGACTTGGGAAGTCCTAGTCCAGGATTAACCTAAGGTAAATTTGCAAGTTGAGTTCCATAGTTAGGAAGGAGAAAGTGAGGTCTGCAGATGCTGGAGATCAGAGCTGAAAATGTGTTGCTGGAAAAGTGCAGCAGGTCAGACAGCATCCAGGGAACAGGAGAATCGACGTTCTTCAGGAAGGGCTTATGACCGAAACGTCGATTCTCCTGTTCCCTGGATGCTGCCTGACCTGCTGCGCTTTTCCAGCAACACATTTTCAGCCATAGTTAGGAAGGCAAATACAAGTACACAATCCTTTATCCGAAATGCTCAGGACCAGCTGGTTTACGGAATTCAGAATTTTTCGAATTTCAGAATAAGTGCCAGTTCAATGGTGAAATTTTAACAAATCTTACTCAACAGCAGAATCACAGTGAGTACTACGGGCCCTGAGACAGAATTGAGGCCTGCCAGTGCTGGGCCACACACCCCCACGTTGCATCTGAGTGACATGCATCGAGTGAGTGTGGAGTTGGGTTAACTGTTTGCATGCCAAACAATCTTGTTAATGAGATAAAAATTTCACAAAAAAAACCTTCAGATTTTGGAGCTTTTTGGATTTCAGGATTTTAGATAAAGGGTTGTCTACCTGTACAATGTTCGCATTTATTTTGAGCGGACTAGATTTAAAAGCAGGGATGTACTCCTGAGGTTTTATAAAGCAGTGGTCAGACCACATTTAGAGTATTTTGAGCAATTTTGGATCCGATACCTCAGGAAGGATATAATAGCCCTGGAGCGGGTCCAGAGGTTCATGAATATGATCCCAGGAATGAAAGGCTTAATATGTGAATAATGTTTAAGGATTCTGGGTATATAATCATAGTCACAGAGATATATAGCATGGAAACAGACCTTTGGTCCAACTCTTTCATTCTGACCAGATATCCCAATCTAATCTAGTCCCATTTGCTAGCACTGGGCCCATATCCCTCCAAATCCTTCCTATTCCAATACCATCCAGATGTCTTTTAAATACTGCTTTTGCACCAGCCTCAATCATTTCCTCTGGCAGCCCATTCCATATATTCACTACTCTCTGTTTTCCCTTATATCTTTCCCCTCTCACCAAAAACCTATGCCTTCTAGTTCTAGACTCCCAATTCCAGGGAAATGACCTTGCCTATTTATCCTATCTATGCTCCTCATGATTTTATAAACCTCTCACGTTTATAAGGTCACCCCTCAGCCTTTGATGCTCCAGGGAAAACAGCACCAGCCTATTCGGCCTCTCTCTATAGCTCAAATCCACCAACTCTGGTAACATCCTTGTAAATCTTTTCTGAGCCCTTTCAAGTTTCACAACATTCTCTGACAGCTGCAACATGACCTCCCAACTGTTAGACACAATACTGTTTCAAAGGATGAGGGGGATCTTATTGAAGCTTACAGAATACTGAATAGCCTGGACAGAGTGGACTTCTGGAAGATGTTTCCATTGGCAAGGGAGGCTAGGACCCAAGGGGGCAGCCTTAGAGTACAGGAAAGACCCTTTAGAATGGAGACGAGGAGAAATGTTTTCAGCCAATTCATTGCCACAGAGGGCTGTGGAGACCAGGTCATTGAGTGTATTTAAGGCAGAGATGATTAGATTCTTGATAGTCAAGGGATCAAGATTTATGGGGAGAAAACGGGTAAATGAGTTTGATAAATTTAACAGCCATGATTGAATGGCAGATCAGACTCAATGGGCTCAATGGCCTAATTTCTGCCCCTATGTCTGATGGTCTTATGGTCCAACTAATCCATGTTGACCAAGTTTTCCAAACTAAACTATCCCCACTCATCTGCATTTATATCCCTCAAAACCTTTCCTATGTATGTACCAATTCAAATGTCTTTTAAATATTGAGGAGACAGTGGCCTATTGCTGAAATGTTAATCCAGAGACTCAGAAAATATTCTCAGGACCCAGGTTTGACCCATGGCAGATGCTGTAATTTGAATTAAAATTTAAAAATCAAAGTTAATTAGAGGTAGAATCCCTAGTGTGGATACAGGCCCTTCCGCTCAACAAGTCCACACCAACCTTCCAAAAAGTAACCCATCCAGACCCATTCCCCTACCCTATATTTACCCCTGACTAATGCACGTAGCCTACAGATCCCCGACCACTATGGGCAATTTAGCATGGCCAATTCACCTAACCTGCACATCTTTGTGAATGTGGGAGGAAGCCAGAACACCCAGAGAAAACCCACACAGACACTGGGAGAATGTGCAAACTTAACACAGACAGTCGCCCGAAGCTGGAATTGAACCCTGGCACTGTGAGGCAGTAGTGCTAACCACTGAGCCACCAAACTGCCCCATGACAAGAGTATAATGGTCACCATGATTCCTGAAGAAGGGCTCCTCGGATGCTGTCCGGCCTGCTGTGTTTTTCCAGCACCCCATATTTCAACCATGAATCCAATGCCAGTTGTTGAAAAACCCCATCAGATTCACGCCTGCCCTTTAGGGAAGGAAGCTGCTATCCTAACCTGTTTTGGCCTACATGTGACTCCAGATCGACAGTGATGTGGCTGATTCTTAACTGCCCTCTAGGCAAGTAGGGATGGGCAATAAATGCTGCCTAGGCAGTGACACCCTCATCGTGTGAATAAATAGAAGAAAATGTTGGAACTCTACCTGCATCCACCGCCTCCACTTGTCGTTCCTTCTACATGAAAACCACCTTCATCCTTTGCCGTGTCTCGATTATATGTTTTAAACCTCTAGCACCTCTTTTGTAATGTGCACTCTCTGCAAGACATCACTATTTATTCCCCCGAGTACCTGAGCATCCACGTCCCTCTCCATGGTAAATATTGACATGAAATATTCATTAGTATCTCGCCTATCTCTTGTGATTCCACAAATAGATGACATCATCTGCCAAGGCTATCTCATATCCCTTTCAGGTCAGGCAGCATCCAGGGAACAGGAGAATCGACGTTTCGGGCATAAGCCCTTCTTCAGGAATGAGGAAAGTTTGTCCAGCAGGCTAAGATAAAAGGTAGGGAGGAGGGACTTGGGGGAGGGGCGTCGTAAATGCGATAGGAGGAAAGAGGTCAAGGTGAGGGTGATAGGTCAGACTGGGGTGGGGGCGGAGAGGTCAGGAAGAAGATTGCAGGTTAGGAAGGCGGTGCTGAATTCGATGGATTTGACTGAGACAAGGTGGGGGGAGGGGAAATGAGGAAACTGGTGAAACCCGCGTTCCTGCCTTGTGGTTGGAGGGTTCCTAGGCGGAAGATGAGGCGCTCTTCCTCCAACCATCGTGTTGTTGTGGTCTGGCGATGGAGGAGCCCAAAGACCTGCACATCCTTGGTGGAGTGGGAGGGGGAGTTGAAATGTTGAGCCACAGGGTGGTTGGGTTGGTTCGTCCGGGTGTCCCAGAGGTGTTCAGTCCCTTCCTCCAGATCTTTGACACAGATATTGATCGTTGATGATCCCATAGTGATTTCTGAGGCACTCCACCAGTTACAGCTTTGTAATATGACAATAAGCATT
>NC_057714.1:123237717-123251277 GCF_004010195.1 Chiloscyllium plagiosum | reverse complement strand
TGGGGTGGTAGGTGAGGATCAGTGGGGTTCTGTCCTGGTGGCGGTTGGAGGGGCGGGGTTCAAGGGCGGAGGAGCGGGAAGTGGGAGAGATGCGGTGGAGGGCATCGTCGACCACGTTGGGGGGGAAATTGCGGTCCTTGAAGAAGGGGGCCATCTGTGTTGTACGTATTTTGTACTGGTCCTCCTGGGAGCAGATGCGGCGGGGTCGAAGGAATTGGGAGAATGGGATGGCGTTTTTACAGGGGGCAGGATGGGAGGACGTGTAGTCCAGGTAGTTGTGGGAGTCGGTCGGTTTGTAGTAGATGTCTGTGTTGATTTGGTCGCCTGAGATAGAAATAGAAAGGTCGAGGAAGGGAAGGGAGGAATCTGAGACTGTCCAGGTGAATTTGAGGTCAGGGTGGAAGGTGTTGGTGAAGTGGATGAACTGTTCAACCTCCTCGTGGGAGGTTCCAGCAACACATTTTCAGCTCTGATCTCCAGCATCTGCAGACCTTACTTTCTCCTCATATCCCTTTCAGCCATCCTGATTTCCCTCTTAAGAATGCTCCATACCCTATATACTCTTCAAGAGGTTCGCTTCATTCCGGTGTCTATACCTAATATATAACCCCTTCTTATTCTTGACAGCCTCAATATCTTTATTCATCCATTATTCCCTCCTCTGACCAGCCTTCCCCTTCATCTAATCGGAACATAAAATCTCTGAACTCTCATTATCTCACTTTTGAAAATCTTTCACTTGCCAGTTGTCCCTTTACCTGTAAACATTCCATGACTGAATTTTAAAAATCCTTGCCGCATATGCATGAAGACTCAAGGATAGGGTGCAGAGCAAGATAAACACAAGGCCAGAACCTTTGGGAACCTTGGTCTACTCCAATCAACTTTTGAAAGTTCCTGTCTCATACCATCAAAATTTGCCTTACTCCAATTAAGAACTTTAACTTTTATACAAGACCTACCTTTTCCATAGCTATTTTTAACCTAATAGAAATATAATCACTAATCCCAAAGTGCTCCCCCACCAACATTTCAGTCATTTGCCCTGCCTTATTTTCTAAATGGTCCAGTGATAATGTCACTGGGCTATTAAACTAGAGTTGCAGACCAATTTTCTGGGAACATGTGTTCAAATCCCACCAAGAATTAAAAATCTAATGATGATTATTAAACGATGGTCATAAGTATGCCTCAGGTTCACAAGCATCCTTTAGGGAAGATATGGAGATGCTGGTGTTGGACTGGGTAGACAAAATTAAAAATGTCACGATAACAGGTTATAGTCCAACAGGTTTAGTTGGAAATACAAAGCTTTGGGAGTCCTGCTCCTTCGCCAGGTAGCTAGTGATATGCATGATCTTCTTGGAGATCCTCTGTACTTTGAGACAGCAGCTTGTGATGTCAGTGATGTGGAGGTGTCAGTGATGGACTGAGGTGGACAAAGTTAAAAATCACAAAACAGGGACATCCAAGATGGCGGCAATCTGAAAGGTCTGCCCTATGAGCTCTGCACCACAACCCAGGCAAAGTGGTGCTTTTACCCTCTCCACCTAAGTTATTTTGGAAAAATCTGATAATTAAATATAGGTGGAATCGTTATAAACCCTTTCTTTAGCAAGGGAAGATGACTAGAAGGTTCATTTCTCCGTAGCATTGGACACACGTGCAACCATAACTGTGACCGCAGCTGCAACCTCCTCTGCAACTCCGATGGAATCACTCACCCAACAGAGTGAGTTGGGTGCAAATTTCATGAAGCTCCAGGAGATGATTGAGGCGTTGATCGACGAAGTTACACCACACTTGAACCAATCTTGGCCTTACTCCACAAGCATGAGCAGGAGCTGGAAGGAGTCGGAAAGCGAGTAGACGAGGTCAGACGGCGGACTGCAACATCAGAGACCGTGATCGAATCCCTGACGGGGTGGATCCAGGCCCTCGAGAAGCAAGTCTGAGCCTTAACAGAGCAGCTCGATACCCTCAAAAACAGAGTTTGGAGGAAGAATATCCGCGTCATTGGCCTGCCGGAGGAAGTGGAAACCAGTGGCAGTAAGTTTTGTTTAACACTCGCTGCTGCGATTTCTTGGTTAGGAGGCCAAGGTAGGCCGGGTGAAGGTCAACAGAATTCACTGGGTTGCGGTGTGCAGGCCCAGTTCGAATCAGCACCCCTGCCCATTCCTAGTGTGATTCCAATACTACAGGGAGAAGCAGAGAGTAACGGAAGCTTTAAGATTGCAGGGGAAGAATCCACAGGCTTTGATCTACAAACTATCCAAGGAAGTCCTTTGATGAGATAGAGTCATATAGGTGTACAGAACACAAACAGATCCTTCGGTCCAACTCCTCCATGCCAGCCAGATATCTCAACCCAATCTAGTCCCACCTGCCAGCACCCTCCAAACTCTTGCTTTTCATATACCCATCTAGATATCTTTTAAATGATGCAATTGTACCAGCCTCCACCACTTCCTCTGGCAGCTCATTCCACACGTGCACCACCCTCTGCATGAAAATGTTGCCCCTTAGGTCTCTTATATTTTTCCCCTCTCACACGAAACCTGTGCCATCTAGTTCTGGACTCCCCCACCTCAGGGAAAAGACTTTGCCTATTTACCCTATCCATTCTCCTCATAATTTTAAAAACCTCTATAAGGTCACCCCGCAGCCTCTGACGCTCCAGGGAAAACAGCCCCAGCCTGTTCAGCCTCTCCCTATAGCTCAAATACTTCAACCCTGGCAACATCCTTGTAAATCTTTTCTGAATCCTTTCAAGTTTCACAACAGTTTTCCGATAGGAAGGAGACCAGAATCGCATGCAATATTCCAACACTGGCCTAACCCATGTCCTGTACAGCCACAACATGACCTCCCAACGCCTGTACTCAATACTCTTTCCAATAAAGGAAAGCATACCAAACGCCTTCTTCACTATCCTATCCTATCTACCTGTGACTCCACTTTCAAGGAGCTGTGAACCTGCCCTCCAAGGTCTCTTTGTTCAGTAACATTCCCTAGGACCTTACCATTAAGTGTATGAATCCTGCTAAGATTTGCTTGCCAACATGCAGCACCTCACATTTATCTAAATTAAACTCCATCTGTCACTCCTCAGTCCATTGGCCCATCTGATCAAGCCCTTCCTGATGAAGGGCTTTTGTCCGAAACGTTGACTTTCCCACTACTCGAATGCTGCATGACCTGCTGTGCTTTTCCAGGACCACACTGATCTAAACTCTCATCTGATCAAGATTCCGTTGTAATCCAAGGTAACCTTCTTTGCTGTCCACTACATCTCCAATTTTGGTATTATCTGCAAACTTACTAACTATACCTCTTAAGCTCACATCCAAATCGTTTATGTATGGTGAAGAGAAGCCTGAGGGACCTCGGTATTCAGTACTCTGTAAGGTACCCAGCAGTGCTTCGTTTTACTTATGATGGGTCCGAATGCTTATTTGATTCTTCGGATAAAGCAAAAAACTTTCTTGACACTTTAAAATAGACCAGAATATGGACAATAATTTTTAAAATCTCTTTTGCACTTCTTTTCTAAAGAAAGTCTTTTCTTTTTCCAATGTTAGTTGGGGTTAATGTATAGTTGGGATGGATGGAGTGCTCCCACCTAACTTCTTAGTTAATTTTACCTTTCTTTTCCTTTCTTTTGCTTTAGTTTGGAGTGCGGCTCAAGCTGAAAGGAGCTATTTGTGTTTGGTTTAGTTTGTTGATTTTTCATAGATGTAGTTTTTGAAAGTTCTGTTAGTTTGTTAGTTTTTCGGCTGTATGAATCTATCTTCAGTTATGCTTAGTGAATTGTAAGTCGAGTTCTTCCTCTTGGGAGTTTAATGGTTATTGTAGAGGGTCATGGCTGATTGTGGTCTCAAATGATGTGCCTGCAACATTAAGGAGAGTCACTCACCAATCAAGAGGAAAAAGGTACTCTCAAGACTTAAAAAGAGAGGGTTCATGTTGCCCTGATGCAGGAAACTCATCTTGATGATGAAGAGCATCTGAAATTGCAGCAGGATGGGTTTGATTGGGTGTCTTTTCCATTCTTCAACACAAGGAGTAGTGGGGTGGCTATACCCGTTTGGAAGAATCTCCAATTTAAGATACAAGATCAAGTTAAAGATGAGCATGGGCAGTTTGTAATTCTTAAAGCCCCAGTATATGGTGAAGAGTATGACATTAAATTCCTGATAGAGGCATTCTCCCAATTGATTGCCCTTGCGTCACGGCATATTGTTATAGGGGGAGTTTTTAATTGTCTCATAGATCCAAAGGTGGATAGAATGTCCAAAGACTCCCCCCCTCCCCCCAACAAATCTTTCTCTGCAGTTAAAGCAACTTGGTGATTTATGTATGGATTGGGACTGGTGTAATGTTTGGAGATGTCTCCACCCTACAGGTAGGGACTTTACTTTTTTTCTAATCAGCAGAAGTGTCATACCATGATTGATGTTTTCCTAGCCCCCCGTGTTTTCTTTAAACTTGGTAATGTCCTGCACAATTGGGAATATCACCATTTCCCATCAGGCAGCAGTATATTTAGCAGTCAAGATTATGGGCAATGAAGTAGGTTCACATCACTGGCAAATGGACCCCTTTATTCACAAGGACAGTAAGTTCATTGAGTATTTCTCTAATGAGTTTAAAGCATTCTTGGCAATTAATTTGGATACATCTCTTAACTCGTCTATTGTCTGGGAGACTGCTAAGGTCCATGCTAGGGGGAATATTCATCTCGTACTCTGCCAGTCGGAAGTGAAAGAAGGAGAACAACAGTGCCTGCTTGAGGCACGACTGCAGACAGCTGAGATGGCATATTTTGATAGGCCATCGATGGGTAAGTTGCAGCAGGTCACGGCTCTTCAGTCCATTTTGAATTCCATGCTCACACAGACGGCGAGGGAGGAACTTTCCTTTGCGAGACAAAGATTGTTTGAGCAAGGTGAGAGGCCGGGCAGATATCTGACATAACTGATTAGGAAACAGAACACCCCCCCCCCCGACCTCAATCTATTACCTCAATGAGGGGAGGGCCTGGAACTCTTATTTGTGATTCTAAAAAGATCAATGCTGCATTTCAGAGCTTTTACTCCCAATTATATCAGTCAGAAGGCTGTGAGGACAAATGGGCTAAGATGGAGTCCTTTTTTAAGAACCTGGATCTTTCAGGAGTGACCTCTGAACAGGTGTCTCTCCCCTTACTGCCCCTTTAGCAGTGCGAGAGGTACAGGAGGTGGTGAACAGCTTCAAATAGAAAGGCACCGCCCCTGAGGGTGTCCCTGGTGAATTCTACAAAGAATTTATAAATGTATGGTCAGGCCCGATGCCAGACATGTACAATTACTCGTACAATCATGATTGCCTCCTCCATGCATGAGAGAGGCTAATATCTCTATCATCCTCAAGAAAGAGAAGATCCCGGAGGACTGTGCTTCTTGTAGACCCATCTCGCTTTTAAATTCTGATTTTAAAATTTTGTCCAAGACTCTCACATTAAGGCTGGAAATTGTGCTGCCTTCCATTGTCAAAGATGACCATAAGACCATAGGAGTGGAAGTAAGGCCATTCAGCCCATCGAATCCACTCCGCCATTCAATCACGGCTGATTGGCATTTCAATTCCACTTACCCACACTCTCCCCGTAGCCCTTAATTCCTTTCAAGATCAAGAATTATCAATCTCTGCCTTGAAGACATTCAATGTCCCAGCCTCCACTGCGCTCCGTGGCAATGAATTCCACAGGCCCACCACTCTCTGGCTGAAGAAATGTCTCCTCATTCCTGTTCTAAATTGACCCTCTCTAATTCTAAGGCCTAGACTCCTCACCTAACGGAAACAAATTCCCAGTGTCCACCCTTTCTAAGCCATGCATTATCTTGTAAGTTTCTATTAGACCTCCCCCCAACCTTCTGAACTCTAATGAATACAATCCCAGGATCCTCAGCTGTTCATTGACCAGACGGGTTTTATAAATGGCCGCAGATTCTCTACCAATGTTAGAAGATTACTTAACATGGTCCAAGTGTGACAGCAGTGATCAGTTCGGGGATTAGTGATCTCTTTGGATGCAGAGAAGGCACTTGATCGAGTGAAATAGCCATATCTTTTCTACACCCTGGAAAAGTTTGGTTTAAGTGAAGTCTTTATTAGGTGGGTAAGGATCCTTTCTAGTGGTCCTCTGGCTGTGGTTCCACCAATGGAGTAAAATCCATTTTAGTATCTGATGGGGCAGTCAGCAAGGTTGTCCCCTCTCACCTCAACTTTTTACATTGTCTCTGTCAGCGGCTCAATCACCAATCTGTAAGAATCCTAACAAAACTGCCCCAGAAGTGGGATCAAAGACACATAGAACACATTATACATGGATGACATTCGTATTTTTCTGTCAAACCCAGTAGTTTCTGTACCCCATTTGATACAACGTGTTAATTTATTTGGCTCCTTTTCAGGCTATAATATTAATTTTTCCACATCGGAGTCTACGCCTATGGGGAGTCTTCGAGGAATATCTGATGTTGAGGGTGAATCATGGTTTCCCTTTAAGTGGTCACGGGGGGGTTTCTTTATTTAGGTATTTTTGTTATTCCCGTCTTCGATCAATTATTTAAGACTAATTTTATCCCATTGCTTGACAAGATTAAACAAGATCTTCAAAGATGGGAGGTTCTTCCAATATCTTGGTTAGGCCGAATAGCCCTTATTAAAATGAATGTCCTTTCTCATTTGCTATACCCTATGCGAATGCTTCACTTGATTTTTTTTTCCCAGGCAAATATTTCAGAGACTTAATGGCTGGTTTAGTTCGTTTATCTGGCACAATAGGCAGTTCTTTATTAAGCTCATCAGATTGCAAGTGATCCAAGAAGTGGGGAACGTGAACCTCCCCGATATCAAAACATTTCAATTAAGCTGTCTTTTATCTTTTGTGAGTGACTGGGCTTGTGAAAACCCAACATCAATATGGTTGGATATTGAATCCTGCCGGGCAAAGTGTCCTCTTTTTGGCCTGTTGTTTTTAGATAAAATGAGGGCAGTTGTGAAGTGCTGACGTAATCCAATAATTATTAATACTGTCAAAGTGTGGAGACCAATGTAGCAGCGTGAGGGTAATATATCTAAGACTTATTTTCTTACCATTATAGTTAGCATGTCAGGGTTCTGGCTGGGAATAATGGACCCAGGGTAGCTACAGGAGTTTCCTGTTTGAATGACTTATTGGAGGGCAAAACATTGGTGTCCTTTGACCAAATGAGCCACATGTATGGATTATCTAGCAGAGACCTAATCGTTCTCTTCAGATTAGGGACTTTATTCAAGAAGGAAACACGCTCTTGACTGACTCGTACAGATCTGAAACAGAGAAGGAGGTGCTCCATGCCAAGAGCACTCTCAGTTAATACTCTTTATCATCTGTTGGGGATGGTCCCTCAGATGATATTGAGTGACTATGAGAGCTCGGAGTTCAGATTTCCTCAGAGGGATGGGAGGATACCTGTGAAAGTGCAAGAAAGATTTTGGTTTATAATGCAACTGAAGATTCTTCAGAGGGTCCATCTGGCCAGAGACTGTTTATTGTTGTAATTTTGTAATTTTATAAAAAATAAATCTTTTCTCAATATTTTTTTTTTAAATCGCACAACACCAGGTTATAGGCCAACAGGTTCATTTGGAAGTACAAACGTTCGGGTGCTGCCCCTTTGTCAGGTAACTTGGGTCTTGAGCTACCTGATGAAGGAGGAGCAATCCAAAAGCTTGTACTTCCAAATACACCTGTTGGACTATAACCTGGTGTTGTGTGATTTTGAACTTTATCCTTCAGGGAAGAAAATCTGTCAACCTTACCTGGTCAGGCTACATGTTACTCCAAAGCTACAGTGATAAGAGTGACCCTTAACTATCCTCTGAAATAGACCAGCAATAACTCAGTTTAAAGGCAATTTGGGATAGCCTCACTCATTGCAGCCCATGTCCAATTTAAAAGAATTACAGAAGTGCTGTATTTGCAGACAGCTGATGGAGGAGAGGTGGAATCACTGTACAAATATATATTTGATGGTGGGGACCAGTAGAAGATGAGAGGGAGAAAAGAGTGAAAGGAAAATTGATATTAGTTGAGAACTTTGATTGGAAAATGAATATAAGGAATGGATCTCACTGGTAGTGAAGGACATTCTGATATTCTCAGAGGAAAGTTCTGAAGTACTCCCGTAATGACCAGCATGTCACATGTCACAGCAGGAACGGCCTCACATTCTCTCTGGTGGCGTTAAAACTGTCATAGCAATAACACAAGTAAGTGCTAAGATCACTGTTCAAACTTTCCTTAAGGTGTTAAGATTAAGGAGGTGAGCAAATACAAAGTTTAGAGAGATTAGCCGCAGTAACTTAAACTTCAGCTCTTACGCCATAGGAACAGGTGTAGGCCATTCAGCCTATCGAAACTGCTCCACCAGTTATAGAATTATACAGCACGGAAACTGACCCTTCGATATAACTCGTCCATGCCGACCGGGCTTCTCAATCTAAACTAATCCCACTCACCTATGTTTGGCCTATGTCCTTCTAAACCTTTCCTATTCATGTACTTAGCCAAATGCCTTGTAAATGTTGCAACTGTACCTGTATCTACCATTTCCTCAGGCAGATCATTCCATACACGAACCACCATTTGTGTAAAAACGTTGTCACTCACAATCCTTTAAAATGTGGACACTTTGGCCCAACAAGTTCACACCCACCCTCCGAAGAGTAAACCACCCAGACCTATTCCCCGACTCTATTATCCTATATTTACCCCTGACTAATGCACTTCACCTACACATCCCCTGAACACTATGGGCAATTTAGCATGGCCAATTCACCTAATCTGTACATCTTTGGACTGTGGAAGGAAACTGGAGCATCCGGAGGAAACTCGCACAGACACTGGGGAAACACAAAACTCCACATGCACAGTCGCCCGAGACTGGAATTGAACCTGGGTCCCTGGTGCTGTGAGGCAGCAGTGCAATCTACTGAGACACCGTGCTGCCCATGAAAGTCAGCTCTTCATTCATTGCACGTTTCCTAACTCACAGGAAGTCTTGTTACTCCTTCAGTGGAGTAAGCTGCACTGGAACTGACACCCCAATTTTAAAATTTTAATTCTTGGCTCTCAAAGCCTCCATAGCCTTGTGCTCCTGCCCATCTCTGTAATCTCCTCCATTCTTAGAACCTTGCAATTAACCAACTCCATTGAGTCCTATTTTTATAAATACCAACTTCATACTTGCCAGCATCTAATCTTGAGCAACTCTCCAATGCCCAATGGGTTTGTCATTACTGTAGTCTGTGCCCTGTAGAGTTGCTCCAACTCCTTCAGCTCCCAAGGAAATATGGCACCTGGCCCAGCAGTATTAGTCACAAGGTCATAGAGTTGTACAGCATGGAAACAGACCCTTTGGTCCAATTCATCCATGTCGACCATTTATAGAGCGTAGAAAGCTTCAGCACAGAACAGGCCCTTTGGCCAATGATGTTGTGCAGAGGGTTAATCCTAATGTAAAAGAAAATAACGTAACCTACGCACCCCTCAACTCACTGCTAGCCATGTGCATGTCCAGTAGTCATTTAAATGTCCCTAATGACTGCTTCCACCACCACCACTGGCAATGCGTGCCATGCAATCACAACTCTCTGCATAAAGAACCTTCCTCTAATGTCCCCTCTATACCTTTCTCCTAATATCTTAAACTATGACCCCTCTTACTAGTCACTCCTGCTCTGGGGAAAAGTCTCTAGCTATTGGCTCTATCCGTTCCTCTCATTATGTTATGTACTTCAATCAGGTCACCTCTCTTCCTCCTTCTCTCCAGAGAGAAAAGTCCAAGCTTATTCAACCTTTCTTCATAAGGCAAGCCCTCCAGTCCAGGCAGCATCCTGGTAAATCTTTGATGCATCCCCTCCAAAGCCTCTGTATCTTTCCTATAGTAGGACGACCAGAACTGGACACAATATTCCAAGTGTGGTCTCACCAGGGACTTGTAGAGCTGCAGCAAAACCTCGCGGCTCTTAAACTCGATACCTCTATTAATTAAAGCCAAAACACCATATGCTTTCTTAACAACCCTATCCACTTGAGTGGCAACTTTGAGGGATCTACATACTTTCACTCCCAGATCCCTCTGTTCCTCCACGCTGCCAAGAATCCTGTCTTTATTCCTATATTCAGCATTCAAGTTCGACCTTCCAAAATGCAAGTCTTTGCATTTATCCAGGTAGAACTCCATCTGCCATTTCTCAGCCCAGCTCTGCATCCTGTCTATGTTGCTCTGCAACCTGCAATAGCCCTCAATACTATCAACAACACATCCATTCTTTGTGTCGTCTGCAAATTTACTAACCCATCCCCCAACCTCCTCATCCAAGTCATTTATAAAAACTACAAAGAGCAGGGGTCCAAGAACAGAGCCCTGTGGGACCCCACTCAACACTGACCTCCAGACAGAATACTTTCCATCTACAACCACTCTCTGCCTTCTGTCAGCCAGCCAATTCTGAATCCAGATAGCCAAATCTCCTTGTATCCCATACTTCCTGACTTTATGAATGAGCCTACCATGGGGAACCTTATCAAATGCCTTGCTGAAGTCCATATACACCACATCCATTGCTCGACCTTCATCGTCCTGTCTTGTTACCTCCTCAAAGAACTCAATAAGATTTGTGAGGCATGATCTGCCCCTCACAAAGCCATGCTGACTGCCTTTAATCATGGTATGCTTTACCCATACTGACTCAGTAGACAAACCTTCCTCAACAACCTTCATTTCTGTAGCTGTAATGCACTTCCTGATTAGCAATGCTACACCCCTCCTCTTTTTTCCACCCTCCCTATTCTTTTTAAACGTTCTAAACCCTGGAACATCAAACAATCATCCCTGCCCCTTTGAAACCCATGTCTCCATTATGGCCACAACATTGTAGCCCTAAGTACTGATCCATGCGCTAAGTTCATCACTCTTACTTCTGACACTCCTTGCATTAAAGCAGACACACTTCAACCGATCCCTTTGTTTCATCACATGAAAATCCTTCCTGATAGATTCAATACATCCTGTCACTGCCCCATCTGAAAGTGCCCCCCTCTGAGATATGTTGCTCTGATTCCCACCCTTCCCCTGCCAATCTAGTTTAAATCCTCCCAAACCACTCGAGCAAATCTCCCACCCAGGACATTTGTGCCCCTCCAGTTCAGGTGCAACCCGTCTCCATCATGTACAGGTCTCACCTTCCCCAGAAGGTATCCCAATGGTCTGGGTATCTGAAGCCCTCCCTCCTGCACCAGCTTCGCAGCCACGTGTTAAGCTGCAGTCGCTGAATGTTCCTCACCTCACTGTCTCACCCATTTAAAAACTTCCCGGCAGCCCTCTTTTCTCTCTGCCTTTGGGTTGGCGATGTCATTTCCTGTGCTGATGTCAGTTCCTGTGCTGATGCAACCTGCAATAAGGTTAGACTTCCATGATAGGAAATGACATCACTACAGGAACTGCCATCACCACAGGAACTGACAGCACCAACCCAAGGAAACCTAAACACATAAATCGAAAGCAAGTCACTAACACCAGTGCTTCACCGGACACTCACTGATGATGTTCCATAGTATGGTGATGAAACGTCTGGAAATGAATGTTCCAGCTCTTCGAGCAAACTTACATGCAGAGAAACCTATTCTCTAAAAAGCTGGAATGGATTCAGAGAGGCGAAAGTCAGCATGCCTTTGTGAAGGGCAGGTCTTCCCATACAAGCCTTATTGAATTATTTGAGGATGTGACAAAACAGGGTAGGGGGTAGAACAGTGGATGTGGTGTGCATGGATTTTAGCAAAGTGTTTGATAAGGTACCCCATTCAGAAAATAAGGTGGATCTCTGGATACAGAATTAGCTGGCTCATAGAAGACAGAGGGTGGTAGTAGATGGAAAGTATTCAGTCTGGAGCTCGGTGATCAGTGGTGTTCCAAAGGGATTGGTTCTGGGATCTCTGCTTTTTGTGATATTTATAAATGACTTGGATGAGGAAGTGGAGGTGTGGGTTAGTAAGTTT
This sequence comes from Chiloscyllium plagiosum, assembly GCF_004010195.1. Lineage (NCBI taxonomy): Eukaryota > Metazoa > Chordata > Chondrichthyes > Orectolobiformes > Hemiscylliidae > Chiloscyllium > Chiloscyllium plagiosum. The sequence continues at coordinate 123,239,189 of NC_057714.1, read as the reverse complement.
GCTAATGATGTGAAAATTGTGGAGTTGTGGATAGTGTAGAGGGCTGTTATAGATTGCAATGGGACATTGACAGGATACAGAACTGAGCTGAGAAAGGGCAGATGGAGTTCACCAAGGAAAAGTATGAAGTGATTCATTTTGGAAAGTGAAATTTGAGTGCAGATTACACGGTTAAAGGCAGGATTCTTGGCAGTGTGGAGGAACAGAGGGATCTTGGGGACCATGTCCACAGATCCCTCAAAATTGCCACCTAAGTTGATAGAGTTGTTAAGAAGGCGTATGGTGTGTTGCCTTTCATTAGCAGGGGGTTTGAGTTTAAGAGCCACAAAGTTATGTTGCAGTTCTGTGGAGTCTTGGTTAGACCACACTCAGAATCTTGTTTCAGGAGCAGGAAGAGCGGGAGCATCAACAGGGCGCTGATGGGAAAGTGAATCATGATTTAAATACTTATATAGGCGGAGCGCACACTGAGCAGGAAAGACACAGTACCGCTGAGTAAGTGAAGTAATATATTTGGGTGATTGCATTACCCGTACCAAAACTCAGGTAGTGTCTCCCATCCATCCTTCTCCTCGAATCAAAAACCAGGTTATGTGCGTTGGATAGATAAGGTAATTATTCTGGATCAGTGGTGCTGGAAGAGCACAGCAATTCAGGCAGCATCCGAGGACAGGCAAAATCGACGTTTCGGGCAAAAGCCCTTCATCAGGAATAAAGGCAGAGAGCCTGAAGCATGGAGAGATAAGCTACCCTCTCAGGCAACATGTTCCATATTTGACCCATCCCCTGGGTAATTTGCTTTTCCATCAGATCCTCGCGAAATGCTTCATTTTTCACTTTAACCTTAATTCAATTGGTCTAAGACATGCCTACATCGCGGAAGTATTTATCACAATCGGCCCAGTCTATATCACTCACCATTATGTCTGCATCAATTGCCCCCTTAGCCTCTTCTGCTCCACAGACCCCAAACAAAAGTTAACTTTTTGCTGAGACCTCTCACTTCAGGGAACATCCCGTGAAACCTCTCTGCAATCTCTGCAGTGCAATTGTTCCCTGCCGATTTTGTAGCGATTGGACCCGCGCAGACTGTGGACTAACCATATCTTTCTTTAGAGTCTGCAACAATACTTCCTTCCTCCTATATTCCACCCTGTGGCTGATGATTATGCTTCCTTACGAACTTGCAGATGCAAGGACTACTGGGTTTTCAGTTCAGTACAACAGTGAACCTTTCATCGTTTTAAGTAAAGGTCCTGCTGAGAGCCCTGTCATTGACGGTGCCAGGAATCTTCACTGCCAAAACAAAACTTTCCTGAGCATAACGCACCGCCTTTCCCCCGGTACCTCCCGCTATATGCCTCATCATTAGAGCAGATGCGATCGGGAGGTAAGCTAAGAGAATGGAAGAGAGTCCATTCAGGTAGGATACTGTGACGATGCATAATAAATGTAACAGTGGAAATTGAAAG
>NC_057714.1:123227250-123235538 GCF_004010195.1 Chiloscyllium plagiosum | reverse complement strand
GAAGTGATGTCACGTGTGATGCATGAGGAATTGTGAGGGGTGGAAGTGGTTGTGGGAGTGGCCATGATGGGGGCAGAAGTGACATCATCAATCAGCGTCGTGGTGGTAGCTGCATCAGCCGGTGTTTCCGAGGCCAGGGGAATCTTCTGGAATGTTCAAGGAGCGCTGGTTATGGAGCTGGGTAGATAAAAGTTTGTTGTACTTACAGTTTTTGATGTTTGAGATGGAATTGAAATACTGTTTGTTGAGAGTATGAATTCTCCTGAGGATGTAGTACAGAGTGGGTCCTTTGCAATAGTTGTGTTTTCGTTCTTTATTTTTCCACAGTCTTTTTGGGAATTTTACACATTGGGAATGAAGGTCAGGGCAGTTGAATGTTCCTCCTGCAGAATGTGGGAGGTAAAGGTTACCACTCATGTCCCTGCTGACTGCATCTGCAGAAAATGTAGCCAGCTTGAGCTTCTCGAAAACCACGTTAGGGAACTGGAGCTGGAGCTATATGAACTTTGGATCACTTGGGAGGCGGAGGGGGTTAGTGAGAGGAGGTAGTCACACCTCAGGTACAAGAAAGAGGCACATGGGCTACTGTCAGGGATTAGAAAGGAAACCGGCAGACAGTCCAGGGAACGGGAGGAACAGATTAGTTGTTATGGGGGACTTTAACTTTCCAAATATAGACTGGAAATACTATAGTTCGAGCACTTTAGATGGATCAGTTTTTGTCCAATGTGTGCAGGATGTTTTCCTGACACGGTATGTAGATAGGCCAACAAGGGGCGAGGCTGCACTGGATTTGGTACTGGGTAATGAACCCGGCCAGGTGTTCGATTTGGAGGGAGGTGAGCACTTTGGTGATAGTGACTACAATTTGGCCATGTTTACTTTAACGATGGAAAGGGATAGATTTATAATGTAGGGCAAGTGTTATTACTGGGGGAAAGGCAACTATGATGCAATAAGGCAAGATTTAGGATGCATTGGATGGGGAAGGAAACTGCAGGGGATGGGCACAATTGAAATGTGGAACTTATTCAAGGAATAGCTACCACATGTTCTTGATAAGTATGTACCTGTCAGGCAGGGAGGGAGTAGATGAGCGAGGGAGCTGTGGTTTACTAAAGAAGTTGAATCTGTTGTCAGGAGGAAGAAGGCATATGTTATACGAGATGTGAAGGCTCAGTTAGGGCACTTGAGAGTTACAAGTTAGCCAGGAAAGACCTAAAGAGAGAGCTAAGAAGAGCCAGGAGGGGACATGAGAAGTTGTTGGCAAATAGGATCAACTAAAACCCTAAATCTTTCTATCAGTATATCAGGACTAAAAGAATGACTAGAGAAAGATTAGTAGTGGGAAGTTGTGCATGGAGACCGAGGAGATAGGGGAAGCGTTAAATGAATATTTTTTGTCAGCATTCACATTGGAAAAAGACAATGTTGTGGAGGAGAATACTGAGATACAGGTTACTAGACTAGACAGGATTGAGGTTCACAAGGAGGAGGTGTTGGCAAAACTAGAAAGTGTGAAAATAGGTGAGTCCCCTGGGCCAGCTGGGATTTAACCTAGGATTTTCTGGGAAGCCAGGGAGGAGATTGCCGAGCCTTTGGCTTTGATCTTTGTGTCGTCATTGTCAATAGGAATAGTACCAGAAAACTGGAGGATAGCCACTGTTGCCCCCTTATTCAAGAAGGGGAGTACAGATGACCCTGGTAAATATAGACCAGTGAGCCTTACCTCGGTTCTGGATAAAGTGTTGGAAAAGGTTATAAGAGATAGGATTTATAATCATCTGGAGAGTGATATGATTATGACAGTTAACACGGTTTTCTGAAGGGTGTGTCATGCCTCACAACCTTACTGAGTTCTTTGAGAAGGTGACCAAACACATGGATGAGGATAAAGCAGTTGGTGTGGTGGATATGGATTTCAGTAAGGCGTTTGATAAGGTTTCCTAAGGTAGGCTATTGCACAAAATACAGAGTCATGGGATTGAGGGTGATTTAGCGGTTTCGATTAGAAATTGGCTTGCTGAAAAAAGACAGAGGTTAGTTGTTGATGGGAACTGTTCATCCTTAAGTTCAGTTGCTAATGGTGCACCACAAGGATCTGTTTTATGTCCACTGCGGTTTGTCATTTTCATAAATGACCTAGATGAGGGTGTAGAAGGATGGGTTAGTAAATTTGTGGATGACACAAAGGTTGATGAAGTTATGGATAGTGCTGAAGGATGTTGCAGCTTACAGAGGGACATAGATAAGCTGTAGAGCTGGGCTGAGAGGTAGCAAATGGAGTTGAATGTGGAAAAATGTGAGGTGATTCACTTTGGATGGAGTAACAGGATTGCAGAGTTCTGGGCTAATGGTAAGATTCCTGATAGTGCAGAAGAGCAGAGAGATCTCAATGTCCATGTGCATAGATCCCTGACAGTTGCCACCCTGCTTGATAGGGTTGTTAAGAAGGTATACGATGTGTTAGCTTTTGTTGGTAGAGGGATTGAGTTTTGGAACCATGGGGTCATGCTGCAGCTGGAAAGAACTCTGGTGTGGCCACACTTGGAGTATTGTGTATAGTTCAGGTCTCTGCATTATAGGAAGGATGTGAAAGCTTTGGAAAGGGTTCAGAGGTATGGAGGAAAGGTGTTATGAGAAAAGGTTGAGTGACTTGAGGCTGTTTTTGTAAGAGAGAAAGTCAAGAGTTAACTTAATTGAGACACATAGAGGGTTAGGTAGGGTGGACAGTGTAAGTCTTTTTCCTCAGATGGTGATGGCTAGCATGAGGGGACACAGGTATAAATTGAGGGGTGATAGTATAAGGACAGATGTAGTTTCTTTACTCAGTGAGTAGTAGGGGCATGGAATGCACTGTTTGCAACAGTATTAGACTCGCCAACTTTAAGGGCATTTACATTGTCATTGGATAAACGTATGGATGAAAATGGAATAGTGTAGGATAGTCTTGATTTCAGATTGGTTCCATGGGTTGGCACAACAACAAGGGCCGAAGGGCCTGCACTGCATTGTAATGTTCTATGTTGTGTTCAGTTCTGGTCAACTCATTATAGGAAAGATGTGAAAGCTTTAGACAGGATGCAGAGGAGATTAGCCAGGATGCTACCTGGACTGGAGGGCATGTGTTATGAAGAAAGGTTGAGGAGCTAGGGCTTTTCTCATTGGAGCGAAGAAGGATGAGAGGAGACTTGATCGAGGTGTACAAGATGATGAAGGGCATAGATAGATTGGATAGCCAGAGACTCCTTTCCATTGCGGAAAAGACTGTTTGTCAGCCTAAAATGGTCAATAATGCCATCGTTACATCACACGATCAGATTCTTAAAGTACCATTTCAATATACTTACACAAAGCGTAACAGTAAAATGTTAATTTTAAAGGAAAGGAAGCAGTGAAAAGTAACTATAGGCCAGTTAGCGGAGTGTCTTTTATTGAAAAAATGTTTGAGTCTGTTAAAAAGGATGTAATAGCAGAACATTTAGAAATGTATAATACAGCCTAAGAAAACTATTTTGCACGTTATACATGAATGTTCCAGATGAAGGAACTGAGGGCATTCTGGCTAATTTTGCAGATGATACAAAGGTAGGTAGAGGGACAGGTAGCATTGAGGAGGCAGAGAGGCTGCAGAAGGATTTGGACGGTTCAGGAGAGTGGGCAAAGAAGTGGCAGATGGAGTACAACGTGGGAAAGTGTGAGGTGATGCACTTTGGTAGGAAGAATAGAGGCATGGACTATTTTCTAAATGGGAGAAAATTCAGAAATCTGTAGTGCAAAGAGACTTGGGAGTTCTAGTCCAGGATTCTCTCAAGGTAAACTTGTAGGTTGAATCAGTAGTTAGGAAGCCAAACGCAATGTTGGTATTTATTTTGAAAGGACATGAATATAAAAGCAGGGAGTATTGTACACAGTTTTGGGCCTCACATCTCAGGAAGGATGTACTAGCCCTGGAGCGGGTTCAGAGGAGATTCACAAGAATAGTCCCAAGAATGAAAAGCTTAACATTAGAGGAACGTTGTGTCCATACTCAATGGTGTTTAGAAGGATGAGGGGGCATCTAATTGAAACATACAGAATACTGAATGGCCTGGACAGAGTAGATGTTGGGAAGATGTTTCCATTGCCAGGAGAGACTCTGATCCGAAGGCACAACCTTAGAGTAAAGGGAAGACCTTTTCGAACGGAGATAAGAAAAAACGTCTTCAGCCAGAGAGTGGGGAGTCTATGGAATTCATTGCCACAGAAGGCTCCGGAGGCCAGTTTTTTGAGTATATTTAAGACGAAGATAGATAGGTTCTTGATTGTCAAGGGAATCAAGGGTTACGGGGATAAAGTGGGAGAATGAAGTTGAGAAACATATCAGCCATGATTGAATGGTGGAGCAGACTCGATGGGCTGAATGACTTAATTTCTGTTCCTATGTCTTGTGGTCTTATGGTCTAATATGATGAGGCAGTGTCTGACAGAAAATGCTGGAATTAGTTTTGGGCTTAGAAGAAATTTAAACCAACAGCAACAACATTAACAAATGTCTCCACGAGGAAGTTGCTCCCCATTCTTTTCAGATGTAACCTGTCCACTCTAAGGCCCTCCCTCCTGCACATGGGATCCAAAGCAACTTAGCAAGGTGGATCCAAAATTGGCTTAGTGACAAGAGAACAGTCAAAATAAACTGCAGATGCTGGAATACGAAGTAGCCAGGCAGGAGGCTGGAAGAACAAAGCAAGCCAGGCAGCATCAGGAGGTGGAGAAGTCGACATTTCAGGTGTAACCTCTCTTCAGCTCTGATGCTGCCTGGTTTGCCATGTTTTTCTGGCCTCTTGCCTGTCTACCTAGTAACAGGAGAAGGCGATTATAGGACTGCAGCCCAGTGTGCACAGGTATACCACAGGGATCAGTGCTGGGTCCCTTATTGTTTGTGAAAATCATAAATGATGTTAGTGAGGATTTGGAGGGAATGATAAGTTTGTGGATGACGCAAAGATTGGCGGGGTGGTTGACAGTGAGGAGGAAGGTGTTAGATTACAGATTAGATTATATTCCTTACAGCGTGGAAACAGGCCCTTCGGCCCAACAAGTCCACACCAACCCTCCAAAGAGCAATCCACCTAGATTCACCTCTATACATTTACCCCTGACTAATGCACCTAACGCCATGGACAATTAGCTTAGCCAATTCACCTGACCTGCACATCTCTGGTTTGTGGGAGGAAACCGGAGCACCCAGAGGAAGCCCACGCAGACACTGGGAGAATGTGAAAACTTCACACAGACAGTCACCCGATGCCAGAATCAATCCCAACTCCCTGGCGCTGAGGCAGCAGTGCTAACCAATGACCTGCCGTTCCACCCTAAGAGGAGGATAGAAAAGAGGGTGGTACATGTATGGAATGAGCTGCCAGAAGATGTGGTGGCGGCTGGTACAATTGCAACATTTAAGAGGCATCTGGATGGGTACATGAATAGGAAGGGTTTGGAGGGATATGGGCCGGGTGCTGGAAGGTGGGACTAGATTGGGTTGGGATATCTGGTCGGCATGGACAGGTTGGACCGAAGGGTCTGTTTCTGTGCTGTACATCTCTATGACTCTATGATGAGCAGATTACCTTCAAACTAATTTAACACTGATAACTTAGAAGAGGGAACAAGACAAGAGAGTACTCAATGAATGGCAGGACAAGAGGAGGAACGAAGAGATCTTGGGGTGTTTGTGCACAGACCAATGAAGGCAGCAGGACAGGTTCATAGGGCAGTTTGGAAGGAATACAGGACACTTACCTTTATCAGGAGAAAGTGAGGTCTGCAGATGCTGGAGATCAGAGCTGAAAATGTGTTGCTGGAAAAGCGCAGCAGGTCAGGCAGCATCCAGGGAACAGGAGAATCGACGTTTCGGGCATAAGCCCTTCTTCAGGCTTATGCCTTACCTTTATCAGTCCAAGCATAGATTATAAGAACAGGGAGGGTTATTTGGAGCTGTACAGAACTTTGGTTAGATCACAGCTAGAGTACTATGTGCAGTTCTGGTCACCACATTATAGGAGGGATCTGATTGCACTGGAGGGATTGCAGAGGAGGTTCACCAGGATGTTGCCTGGGATGGGGCATTTCAGAGATGAAGAGATGCTGGATAAACTCAGGTTATTTTCTTTGGAGTGTAGAGGCTGTGGGGGACCTGTTAGAGGTGTACAAACCTGATGGCCTCTTCCAAACTGAAAATGTGTTGCTGGAAAAGCGCAGCAGGTCAGGCAGCATCCACTCTGATCTCCAGCATCTGCAGACCTCACTTTCTCCCCTTCCAAACTGTATGTTTCTATGGATGGAGAAATATTTCCCAGAACAATTTGACTAAATCTGAACTGCCCTCTGAGGTGGCACAGAGAACCCCTCAGCAATTAAGGAGGGACAACAAATATAGACCTTGTCAGTGACACCCATATCCCATGATAGAGCAAAAGAAAGTGATTGAAGATGTAGTGTACACAATGGGGATTAGTAATCATTGCAAAGCCTTTATCCGAATGAGTTTATTCAGCACATCACAGTGAACAATCACAACTAACTTTATTTCAACAGTTCCAAGCACGTTTCTGAAGTTTGGATGATATTATTTCATTTGAAAGAGTACAAGAGATCATAGTTTAATCCACTGAGTGTCCCTGTCATAGAGGGAACTTTAACATTGCAGACTAATTAATAGATATCAGATTATTGCAGATCCATTAATCATAAATGAAAGCATCATCATTGTCTAAATTAGTTATTGCAATCATAGAAACAGAGTAAATAAGAAAAGGACAAGGCCATTCAGCCCTTCAAGCCTGCTTCACTATTGAGTATTGTCACGGCTGATCATCCGACTCAGTCCCCTGTTCCCAATTTCTTCTCATACCCTTAGATCCCTTTAGCCCTAACAACTATATCTAACTCCTTTTTGAAACATTCAATGTTTTAGCTCAAATGCTTTCTGTGTTAGAGAATTCCTCAGGCTCCCCACTTTTCACACCATCGCATCCTAAATGGTGCCCCCAGTGACCTAAATCTGTGACCCCCTGCTCCGTGATTCCCTGGTCATCAGGCCCATCCTTCCTGTGCTTATTCTGTCCAGTCCTGTTAGAATCTTGTAGTTTTCAATGGGATTCCCCTCATTCTTCAAAATACCCGTGAATACAGAAAAATAAACCAAAGAACTTGTAGGGGTTGGACGTCAGAAATGGAAACAAATTTCTAGAAAAACCCAGCAGGTGTGATAGCATCTGAGGAGAGAAACAAAGTTAACATTTTAGGTTCAGTGACCTTGCTTCAGGACTGACAGTATCTTAAAAAAAGGTGGTACATATGCTGAAGACAGGGGGTGGAGGAAAGGTGTGAGAGGATAGGTGCAGACAGAGCACAGAGGGAGAGAAAAACAGGCAAGCACAAGGAAAAAATTGGAAGCCAAGAAAGAAGAAAAATTGATAATGGGGACCATAAGTGGGTGAAAACGAATGTGGGGGATGAGTAAAAGACAGGGAAGATGATGTTCAGGCTGTAGAATTATTGAACTCAATATTGAGTCCTGCAGGCTGCCCAAGTGGAAAATGAGATGCTGTTGTTCCAGCCTGTACTGAACCTCACTGGAACACTGCAGCAAACCCGGGAAAGAATGTAGGCCGAACCGGTCCAGTCTCTCTTCAGATATCAGTCCTGCCATCACAGGAATCAGAAACCCCAGGAGGAGCAGCTAGCATCACGGAGAAGAGGGGGTGGGGTCCTGTCACAGTGTCACCGAGAGGAGGAGGTGGGGACCCTGTGACACTGTCACCGAGAGGAGGAGGTGGGGACCCTGTGACAGTGTCACCGAGAGGAGGGAGTGGGGACCCTGTGACAGTGTCACCGAGAGGAGGGGTGGGGACCCTGTGACAGTGTCACCGAGGGGAGGGGGTGGGGACCCTGTGACAGTGTGACTGAGAGGAGGGGTTGAGAAGCCTAGTAGATGAGCAGAGAGACTGAATGCAGACCTGAGTGGGACTGGGGCAAAAACAGGAATAGGATTTCTCTCATCTATCCTCAAGAACAAGTGTAATTTAAGAGAAAGATTTTTAGATTAGATTAGATTACATTACAGTGTAGAAACAGGCCCTTCGGCCCAACAAGTCCACACCGACCCGCCGAAGCGTAACCCACCCATACCCCTACATTTACCCCTTACCTAACACTACGGGCAATTTAGTATGGCCAATTCACCTAACCTGCACATCTTTTGGACTGTGGGAGGAAACCGGAGCACCCGGAGGAAACCCACGCAG
>NC_057714.1:123218636-123225139 GCF_004010195.1 Chiloscyllium plagiosum | reverse complement strand
AGGAAACCGGAGCACCCGGAGGAAACCCACGCAGACACGGGGAGAACGTGCAAACTCCACACAGTCAGTCGCCTGAGGCGGGAATTTTCTATTCTGTTAATGTACGCCTGGGGAGCCGAGTGTCCCCACCCCCTCCTCTCAGTGACAGTGTCACAGGGTCCCCACCCCCTCCTCTCAGTCACACTGTCACAGGGTCCCCACCCCCTCCCCTCATGGTTATCCCATTCCTGAAATCCGAGACGCATCTCATACTCTGAGTGAGTATGAACAGCAAGTGCCTCTGACTGGAGCAGTGTGAGCCCTAGGCTTCGGAGACAGGAGCAGCCAGGTGGACCATGGGGCTTTCACCAGGAGGAAAAATTGTGGGTAATACATTTCAGGATGTGGTCACCCCCCACCCGCTCCCCCAGCTTAAGGAAATGTCAGGACAGGGTGAATGGGTGACTGACAGACAGAAGAAGGGGATCAGGCAGGTCAGGAGGGAATTCCCCAAGTGTAGTTCAAATGCACACCAAAATGGTGAGCGATGGTTCATTTGTGGAGCCCAGCCAGAGCCAATGCCATGGCATTGTGGGTGTTCCAGATACTCAAGGTGAGGGTGAGGGAGGAAGAAGTGTGGAAGGGCGGTAGTGATCGGGGATTCACCTCTGAGGGCATTTCAAAGCCGTGACATATCAATGTTGTGTTGCCTCCTGGGTGCCAGACCCTGATATGTCATGGAATAGCTGAAAGGCACTGGGAGGGGTACAGTGAACAGCTGGAAGGTATGGTCCATGTTGGGACCAATGAGAGAGGGAGAAAGAGAAATGAGGTCCTGCAAGTAGACATAGGGAGTTAGGTCAGAAATTGAAAGGCACATCTTCAAAGATAGTAACCTCTGGAGCATGGCAACTTAACAAATTGTTCAGATGAGGAGTTGAGATGGGATTGGAGGTTAAAATGTGAGTAAGTGAGCCTGGAAGGCAGAGAAATTGTCGGCGAGAGAAGAAAGAAGTGAGTTTAGCAAGCTAAATGGAATATATTTTAATACAAAGTGCCTGAGGAATGTAGCAGTGACCTGAGGGCACAGACAGGCACATGAGAGGATTATATCGTACCTGTAACTGAGACCTGGCTGAAAGATGGACATGACTGGCAGCTCAACATTACTGGTTATAGGGCACATTCCTGATGAAGGGCTTATGCCCGAAACGTTGACTTTTCTGCTCCTTAGACGCTGCTTGACCTGCTGTGCTTTTTCAGTCCCACATTTTTTGACTCTGATGTCCAGCATCTGCAATCCTCATTTTCTCCTGGTCATTGGGCATTCTGACAAAATAGAGAGTGGGATAGAAGAGGAAGGAGGTTTCACAATATCGATCAAAGAATCAATTATCACAGTGAGGAGGGAATGTCATCTTGGAGAGATCATCAAATTAAGCCATATAGCTTTTTACCAATAACACAAAGGGACAAAATGAACAAACACTCTGTTAGGCATGTAATATTCAGGGATAGATAAATGGTCAAATGTGTAATCAAACTTCAGAGAATAATTTCAGAATTCATTGGTTTGTGGTGAAATAGGTGGCAATGAATTATCAAGTAATGTATCCAACATCAAAACCTCATCCCCTGAAGGACAGCAGCATCAACTCAGGGGAGGAGGAACTGGAAAACTCAGGAGGATCTTTATGTGGAATGCACACACAGGGTGACACCTGAATAATTTCCCCAGAAATGGTAATCGTTGGAAATGTTCTTGTGAAGCCACAGACCCTTGTAGCGTCTCACTACATGTACAACATGCCCAGAGGGAAGATTATTGTACACATGTTGTGCAACAGCTCTTGCATCAGACCAGCCATCTTTCCCCTCCATTAACTGCTTTATATAACTTTCATTAATTGGTTTTGGATCAATTGCATAGGAGACAACAGCATTAACCCCATTGAGTCTGAAAAAGTGAAAACAGTTGGGGCCAATGAAACAATGATTGTCAAACCCACCGACAGGGTCATAGACCCGTACAGACCATTTTACCCAGTCGTATTTACTTATCAAGCCATTTGCTATGTAACTTACACATTCACAGTTATTTCTTCCACCCTTTTCAGTTATCATTTTCTCAACATCTATTTTTGCCTGCTCAGCAAACTCATTGATGCACTTATCTATCATGGATTTCATTTTATTCTCTACTTTGCCCATTTTCTCATTCCACTCTCTCTTTAATGCCTCTACATCGGTCCCAGTGAGAGCGGAGTGACCCACCAGGGCAATCAGGCCAATGCAGAAGAGCTCCTTGAGACTGCAGCAGAGCCCTTCCATCAGACGCCGGTTCCTCTGGTCATATTCCATGGCAGTTTCCAGAATGGGTTTGCCAAAGATGCCAGAATGTCCCATCACTGCATCATAGAGAGTGTGAAGGTTCTGGTCACCTTTAGTCTCATTGAAGTGTGTGAGGAATTCTTCTTTCTCATTCTCCCGGAATTCCGGTTTTGTGTTCAGGATGTCCATGTACTTCCTGAATTGGTTTTTCAGATTCTCCTCAATGGGGAAGTACTGATTATTGACTGTGCTTTGGTTGATAGCCTGAAGCACTTGCTGAATCTGACCTGAAATGACATCCAGCTTATTCTTGACTATCTGGAACTGCTCCTTCATATATCTCAGCTCCTCACTCTCCACATTACCCATAGCAAGTTTAATAATTGCTGCTGCTACCCCAAAGATAGCTCCTACCACTCCAGCTGCAGAGGCGAATTTTCCTAAACTCTCAACAATTGACATCGCATTTCTCACTGCAACCACTGCAGTCGCAGCCTCGGTGCTGGCTTTTGCCAGTTCCAGGGAATCTACTGCTGTTCCTGCCATACTGATGGGCTGAGCACTGTGTTTGGATGGTCGTTTCCTTCAGTTGTCCCTGAAAAAAACGGATAAAAGTTATTTATGACTCCACAATGTATCAGAGAGAGTGAAGACCATAAGAACAAGAGCAGGAGTAGGCCATTCAGTCCCTTGAATCATGGCTCAACTCATCTTAAACTCAACTTCATTTTCCTGCTTCTCTCCATAACCCTTGAACCCATTACTAATTAGAAATCTTTCTATCTCCTCCTCAAATTTACTCCATGTTCCAGCATCCACCGCGTTCTGGAATTCCAGGGATTCATGACCCTTTGAGCAAAGTAATTCCTCCCTATCTCTGTTTTAAATCTGCTACCCCTTATCCTAAAGCTATCACCTCATATTCTAGATAGCCCCATGTGAGGAAATATCCTCTCTGCATCTTTGTCAATCCCCTTTAGCAGCTTATAAACCTCAATAAGATCTCATCTCATTCTTCTAAACTCCAGACAGTATAAGATCAAACTGTTTAATTTCCCTTCATAAGATGAATTCCTCATCTCTAGAATCAATCTAGTGAGCCTCCTGTGAACTGACTCCAATACAACTACATCCCTCCTCAGCTCACTACCACTTTCTCATGGACAACGCAGGATGGGCAATAAATGCTGGCCTGGCAGCGATGCCCATCTCCCACAAATGAATAAATAAAAAGGAGACCAAAATTGTATGCAATATACCAGACACAGTCTCACTGATGTGAAAAGTGAGAACTGTAGATGCTGGAGTTTAGAGACAAGAGTGTGGTGCTGGAAAAGCACAGCAGGTCAGGCAGCGTCAAGGAGCAGGAGAATCGATGTTTCGGGCAAAAGCCTTTCATACGGAATGAGGCTGTGAGCCGAGAGGGTGGCAAGATAAATTGTAGGGTGGAGGGGCTGTGGTAAAGGTAGCTAAGAGTGCAATAGGGAGATGGGGGGGGTAAAGGTGATAGATCGGCAAGGACGGCGGAGCGGATAGATGGGAAGGAAGATTTACAGGTGGTACAGGTCATGAGGGCAGTGCCAAATTGGAGGGTTGGAACTGGGATTAGGTAGGGGGGGAGGGGAAATGAGGAAACTAGTGAAATCCACATTGATACCATGGGGTTGGAGGGTCCCAAGACAGAAGATGAGGCATTCTTCCTCCAGGCGTCAGGTGGTTAGGGAGGTGCAGGACCTGCATGTCCTTGGCGGAGTGGGAGGGGGAGTTGAAGTGTTTGGCCACGGGGTGGTGGGGTTGGTTGGTGTGGGCATCCTGGAAATGTTCCCTGAAGCTCTGTGCGAGTCGGTGTCCTGTCTCCCCAATGTAAAGGAAATTGCGTCAGGAGCAACGGATACAGTAAATGATGTGTGGAAGTGCAGGTGAAACTTTGGATGTGGAAGGCTTCTTTAGGGCCTTGGATGGAGATGAGGGGGGAGGTGTTGGCGCAAGTTTTGTAATTCCTATGGTGGCAGGTAAAGGTGCCAGGAGAGGAGAGTGGGTTGGTGGGGGGGCGTGGACCTGACGAGGGAGTCGCAGAGGAAACGATCTTTACGGAAAGCGGATGGAGTTGGAGAGGGAAATATATCTCTGATGGTGAGGTCCGTTTGTAGGTAGCTGAAATAGCAGAAGATGATGCGATGTATATGGAGGTTGGTGGGTGGAAGGTGAGGACTAGGGGGTGTTCTGTCCTTGTTGCGGTTGGAGGGGTGAGGTTCAAGGGTGGAGTTGCGGGAAGTGGATGAAATGCACTGGAGGGCATCATCAGCAACATGGGAGAGCAAATTGTGGTTTTTAAAGAAGGAGGCCATTTGGGATGTTCTGTGGTGAAATTGGTCTTCCTGGGAGCAGATGCGGCAGAGGCAGAGGAATTGATAATAAGGGATAGCATTTTTACAGGAGGCAGGGTGGGAGGAGGTGTGGTCCAGATAGCCGTGGGAGTCGGTCGGTTTGTAGAAGATGTCACTGTTGATAGAGATAGAGAAGTTCAGGAAGGGGAGGGAGATGTCTGAGATGGTCCAGGTGAACTTAAGGTCAGGGTGGAATGTGTTGATGAAGTTGATGAACTGTTCAAATTCCTCGTGGGACCATGAGGTGGCGCCAATGCAGTCATCAATGTAGTGGAGGAAAAGTTAGGGAATGGTGCTGGTGTAACTGCAGAAGATGGACTGTTCCACATAACCGACAAAGGAACAGGCATAGCTGGGGCCCTTGTGGGTGCCCATGGCTACCCCTTTGATCTGGAGGAAGTGGGAGGATTCGAAGGAGAAATTATCGAGGGTGAGGACCAGTTCACCAAATGAATGAGAGTGTCAGTGGAAGGGTACCAGTGGGGATGTCGGGAGAGGAAGAAGCAGAGGGCATGGAGGCCCTGGTCATGGTGGATAGAGGTGTAGAGGGACTGGATGCCCATGGTGAAGATGAGGCATTGGGGTCCAGGGAAACGAAAGCCTTGGTGGAGGTGGAGGGTGTGGGTGGTGTCCCCAACATTTGTGGGGAGTTCCTGGAACGGAGAGATCGGAGAGTATCAAGGTATGTGGAGATGAGTTCGGTCAGGCAGGAGCAGGCCGAAACAATGGGTCAGACGGGGTAGTCAAGCTTGCGGATCTTGGGTAGGAGGTAAAACCAGGCGGTGAGGGGTTCCTGAAGTATGAGTTTGGAAGCTGTGGGTGGGAGATCCTCTGAGGTGATGAGGTTGTGGATGGTCTGGGAGAATATGGTTTGGTGATGGGAGGTGAGGTCGTGGTCGAGGGGGCAGTAGAAGGAGGTGTCTTCAAGTTGGCACTTGGCTTCAGCGGTGCAGAGGTCAGTGCGCCAAACTACCACTGCCTTTATACATGAAACATTTCAATTAGTTCTTAAAAGTGACTGAGGACATCATGGTGCCAGTTTTGTTAAGAACTATCAAGAGCAAGTTATTTGCAATTTTAAGGAGAACCCCACAGGGAAGGCATTCCAAGAGTTATGGGGAGCATCAAAAACGGTTGATATTTGTTTTCACTTTCAGAAAGGGGCACAGCACGAAGGAGAGTCCATTGCCCAATATGTGACTGCCTTAAAGACCTTAGCAGAAGATTGCAAATTTAGAGGGTCCCTCCAAGATAAGGACCGGTTAGTTTGTGGCCACGACATGAAGCCACCCAGCAGAAGCTACTAACCAGGAAAGACCTGGATTTCAAGGCAGCTTTTGAAATTGCTGTCCCGGTGGAGTTGGCCCCCAGTGAAGGAACACAGTGACGATGCCCCAGTGCACAGAGTAGTGGACACTCAGCAGAGTGTGGTACCAACTGTAGAATGTCCTTAATGTGGCAGAATGGCCACAAAGGAGTCCCTGCAATGGACTCGAGAGGCCTAGTGCTGCAGGTGCAAGTTGGGTACAAATTAAATAAGACAAAGGGAGTCAGAAAGAAACAATCCTGAGGCCAAGGCATAAGGTACATGCTGCCAGACAGGGAGTAGACCGGGAGTCAGCTTGGTCTGTGGGAGAAGCAGGAGGCTAAGAGTCAGCAGATTCTAGATCAGTGGTGCTGGAAGAGCACAGCAATTCAGGCAGCATCCGAGGACAGGCAAAATCGACGTTTCGGGCAAAAGCCCTTCATCAGGAATAAAGGCAGAGAGCCTGAAGCGTGGAGAGATAAGCTAGAGGAGGGGGGGGG
>NC_057714.1:123209169-123216714 GCF_004010195.1 Chiloscyllium plagiosum | reverse complement strand
GTTTCTGGACTAGGGGGGATAGGACAGTGTCGAGGTAGGTAGAAATGAGTTCAGTTGGGCAGGAGCATGCTGAGACAATGGGTCGGCCAGGTTGGTCAGGCTTGTGGATCTTGGGAAGGAGGTAGAACCGGGCAGTGCGGGGTTCCCGGACTATGAGGTTGGAAGCTGTGGGTGGGGGATCTCCTGAGGTGATGAGGTTCTGTATGGTCTGGGAGATGATGGTTTGGTGATGGGGGGTGGGGTCATGGTCAAGGGGGCGGTAGGAAGAGGTGTCCTCGAGTTGGCGTTTGGCTTCAGCGATGTAGGAGTCAGTGCGCCAGACTACCACTGCGCCCCCTTTGTCCGCTGGCTTGATGGTGAGGTCAGGATTTGAGCAGAGGGATTGGAGGGCTGCGCGTTGTGAGGGTGAGAGGTTGGAGTGGGGGAGGGGGGTAGACAGGTTGAGGCAGTTAATGTCAGCAGAGTTTCAGTTCAACAGCCTGTTACGAGGTGGACGGTTGGGTGGATTGTCCATGATAAAATTATCCATTTTGTTCAGGGATATGAAGGTTAGATGGATTAGCCATAGGAAATTCAGGGTTACAGGGATAGGATGGAGGGGTGATTCTGAGTGGACTGCTCTTTGAAGAGTTGCTGTGTACTTGTTGGACCAAATGGCCTGTTGCCATACTGTAAGAGTTCTAGGATTCTAGGGTGTCACTGCAGGATGAAATCAATCATTTCTGGGTTAGATTAGATTAGATTACTTACAGTGTGGAAACAGGCCCTTCGGCCCAACAAGTCCACACCGCCCCGCCGAAGCGCAACCCACCCATACCCCTACCCCTACATTTACCCCTAACCTAACACTACGGGCAATTTAGCATGGCCAATTCACCTGACCTGCACATCTTTTGGATTGTGGGAGGAAACCGGAGCACCCGGAGGAATCCCACGCAGACACAGGGAGAACGTGCAAACTCCACACAGTCAGTCGCCTGAGGCGGGAATTGAACCCGGGTTTCTGGCGCTGTGAGGCAGCAGTGCTAACCACTGTGCCACCGTCCGCCCACAAGGGTTCTTCCTAAAGTAGAGGGAGAGACAGTAAAATTGGATACGGGCGCAGTGGTGTCCCTGATTCCCAAATCGGTCTGTTGAGAGAAATGGACAGCACTGTCGTTGAAGCCTGTCAAGGTATATACAACGGGTATACACGGAACAAGTTATGCCACTGAAGGGCTATGTACTGCTGAAAGTACAGTTAAGGGACCAGGGTGCAGAATTGCCACTTTATCTAGTTAAAGGCAAATACCCTGCATTATTCGGATACTCCAGGTTCTAAAAATTAAGATTGAATTGAGGAATGGTTGATAGGTTGGTGGACTTGAACATCAGTTTGCAAGAGATCCTGTACAGGTACAAAGATGTCTTCAAAGGAACTCTGCAGGAAATGAAAGGAGTTGACACTAATTTACAGGTGAAGCCTCATCCCAAGAGTCTGAAGGTGCACCCGGTACCCGATGCCATCTGGCCTAAGGTGAAGGTGGAGCTGGAATGGCTGGTGAACCTGAGAGCGTTGGAACCAAATCTGCTACTCCCATCATTCCGGACTTAAACACAGATGACAGCTGAGGATTTGTGGTGATCAAAAAGATCACAGCCAACCAGGCCTAAAAGTGGATCATTACCTCCCCTTCCACTCGGAGGTAACATATCCAGTGGACTGACATGGGGAATGGAAATTTTCAAAATGGATCTGTCACAGGCCAAAGGAGTCTTAACCACCGCTGATGATACTGATACTTGGGAACATTTCCCCTACAAACAGCTTGGTTTTAGCATCATGTCAGTGCTGGCTATGTTCCAGGGGACCATGGATCAATATTGAGTGGGTTACCAGGAATCCAGTGTGATCTGGATGATATTCTGATTACTGGATTCTCTTTGGAAAATCCATGATTTTAAAACTTTAGAAGGAATCCTAAAAAGAGTGTGTGAGTATAACCTGCAAGTAAGAGAAAAATGCAAGTATTTTAAAGAGTCGATGATTGCACAATGTTCAGCACCATTCCTGGCTCCACACTGAAGCAGCCAATGTCCAAATGCAGCAAGGCATTTGCATACAGAACTGGCTTGAAGGTAGAAGACAGAGGGTGGTGGTGGAGGGTTGCCTTTCAGACTGGAGGCCTATGATCAGTGGTGTGACACAAGGATTAGTGCTGGATCCATTGATTATCATCATTTATGTGTATTTTTTAAATTTATTTGTGGGACTTGGGCATCGCTGGCTAGCCAGCATTGCTAGCCCATCCCTATTTGCCCTTGAGAAGGTGGTAGTGAGTGCTTTCTTGAACTTGCTGTGGGTTGACCCACAAGGCCGGTTGGCAGGGAATTCCAGGATTTTGACTCGACGACTGTGAAGGAATGGCAGTATATTTCCAAGTCAGGATGGTGAGTGGCTTGGAGGGGAACTTGCAGGGGGTGGTGTTCCCAAGTACCTGTTGTCCTTGTCCTTCTAGATGGAAGTGGTTAAGGTTTTGAAGGTGTTGTCTAAGGATCTTTGGTGAATTTCAGCTGTACATTTTGTAGATAGTATACACTGCTGCTACTGAGTGCTGGTGGTGGAGGGATTGAATGTTTATGGATGTGGTGCCAATCAAGCGGGTTGCTTTGTTCTGGATGGTGTCAAGCTTCCTGAGTGTTGTTGGGGCTGCACACATCCATGCAAGTGGAGAATATTCCATTGCACTCCTGATTTGTGCCTTGTAGATGGTGGATAGACTTTGGGCTGTCAGGAGTTTATATCAGAGTGGTGCTGCATCCAAGGAGCAAGAAAATCGACGTTTTGGGCAAAAGCCCTTCATCAGGAATAGAGGCAGGGAGCCTCCAGAATGCAGAGAGGTGTCAGGAGGTGAGCTACTGGCCACATTAACCCTAGTCTCTGACCTGCTCTTGTTGCCACTGTGTTTATATGGCGAGTCCAATTGAGTTTCTGGTCAATGGTAACCCCAAGGATGTTGATGGTGAGGGGATTCAATGATGGTATTTAACATTTCAAAATATTTTTACAAGGTATTTAGGATGCAGTAAGTTATATTTAGTGATTCTTTTGGAAGTGTATCTCATTTAGTAACAGCCCGGTGGCTCACTGGTTAGCACTGCTGCCTCACAGCACCAGGGTCCCAGGTTTAATTCCAGCCTCGGGCAACTGTCTGTGCGGAGTTTGCATGTTCTCCCCGTGTCTATGTGGGTTTCCTCCGGGTGCTCTGGTTTCCTTCCACAGTCCAAAGATGTGCAGGACAGGTGAATTGGTCATGCTAAATTGCCCACAGTGTTAGGTGCATTAGTCAGAAGGAAATGACTAATTAGATTAGATTAGATTAGATTACTTACAGTGTGGAAACAGGCCCTTCAGCCCAACAAGTCCACACCGCCCCGCCGAAGCGCAACCCACCCATACCCCTACATTTACCCCTTACCTAACACTATGGGCAATTTAGCATGGCCAATTCACCTAACCTGCACATCTTTGGACTGTGGGAGGAAACCGGAGCACCCGGAGGAAACCCACATAGACTCTGGATGGGTTACTCTTCGGAGGGTCGGTGTGGACTTGTTGGGCTGAAGGGCCTGTTTCCAAACTGTAGGGAATCTAATCTAATCTAATATCAAGGGCATTGGTTAGATTGGCACTTATTGGTGATGGTCATTGTTTGACATTTGTGTGGCACGAATGTTACTTGCCACTTATCAGCCCAAGCCTCGATATTATCCAGATCTTGTTGCATTTGGGCACGGACTGCTTCAGTATCTGAGGAGTCACGAATGGTGCTGAGCACTGTGCAATCATCAGCAAACATCCCCACTTCTGACCTTATGACAGAGGGAAGGTTATTGATGAAGCAGCTGCAGATGGTTGGGCCGAGGACACTACCCTGAGGGACTCCTGCAGAGGTGTCCTGGGGCTGAGATGACTGACCTTCCACAACCACAATCATTTTCCTTTGTGCGAGATAGGACTCTAACCAGAGAAGTGCTTGCCGCCTGATACCCATTGATTCCAGTTTTGCTCAGGCTCCTTGCTGCCACACTTGGTCGAATCCAGCCTTCATTTCAAGGGCCGTCCCTCTTCCTTCCCCTCTGGAATCCAGCTCTTTTGTCCATGTTTGAATCAAGGCTGTAATGAGGTCAGGATCTGAGTGACCCTGGGGGAACCCAAACTGGGCGTCACTGAGCAGGTTATTGCTGAGCAGGTGCTGCTTGATAGCTCTGTTACTGACACCGTCCATCACTTTACTGAGGATCGAAAGTAAACTGTTTGGGCAGTAATTGGCCGGGTTGGATTTGTCCTGTTTTTTGTGTACAGGATATACCTGGGCAAGTTTCCACGTTGTCGGGTAGATGCCAGTGTAGTAACTGTACTGGAACAGCTTGGCTAGGGGAACGGCAAGTTCTGGAGCACATATCGTCAGTACTATTGCTGGAATGTTATCGGGGCCTATTGCCTTTGCAATATCCAGTGCCTCCAGCCATTTCTTGATGTCACAGGGAGTGATTCACATTGGCTGGAGACTGGTATCTGTGATACTGGGGACCACTGGAGGAGCCCGAAATGGATCATCCACTGGAGATTGTTGCGAATGCATCAGCCTTATCTTTTGCACTCATGTACTGGGCTCCTCCATCATTGAGGATCCAGTGAGTTGTTTAATTGTCCACCAAATTATATAATGGGAAGGACAAATAATAATTTGCATGTGAACATAGGAGTATGGTTAGTACATTTGCAGATGACACCAAAATTGGAGGTGTTGTGGACAGCGAAGAAGGTCACCTCAGAGTACAATGGGATCATGATCAGATGGGCCAATGGTCGGAGGAGTGGCAGATAGAGTTTAATTTAGATAAATGTCATTTTGCAAAGGCAAATCACAGCAGGACATATGCACTTAATGGTAGGAACATAGAACAGTACAGCACAGTACAGGCCTGTTGGCCCTCGATGTTGTGCCAGCCTTCAATCCTACTCTAAGATCAGATGAACCGACATACCCTTCATTGTACTATCTTCCATGTGCCTATCTAAGAGTAGCTTAAATGTGCCTAAAGTATCTGACTCTATTACCACCGCTGGCAGTGCATTCCACACACCCACCACTCTCTGTGTAAAGAACCTACCTCTGACATCTCCCTTAAACCTGCCTCTTCACGATAGACATTTCTGTCATGGGAAAAAGTCTCTGGCTATCCACTCTATCGGTGCCTCTCAACATCTATCAAGTCACCTCACATCCTTCTTCGCTCCAATGAGAAAAGCCCTAGCTCCCTCAGCCTTTCTTCATAAGACATGCCCTCCAGTCCAGGCAGCATCCTGGTAAATCTCTCCTCTGCACCCTCTCTAAAGCTTCCACATCTTTCCTATAATGAGGCGACTAAACATAATATTCCAAGTGTTGTCTAACCAGGGCTCTGCAGAGCTGCAGCAGAACCTTATGACTCTTAAACTCAAAACCCATGCTAATGAAAGCCAACACACCATACACCTTCTTGACAACTCTATCAACATGGGTGGCAGCTTTGAGGGATCTGTGGACATGCACCCCAAGAACCCTCTGTTCTTCCACACTACCAAGAATCCTGCCTTTTACCCTGTATTCTGCATTCAAATGCGACCTTCCAAAGTGAATGACTTCTCATTTTTCCAGGTTGAATTCCATTTGTCACTTATCAGCTCAGTTCTGCATTCTGTCAATGTCCCGTTGCAACCTACAACAGCCCTCCACACTATCCATAGTTCCACCAACCTTCATGTCTTCGGCAAACTTACTAACCCACCCTTCCACTTCCTCATCCAAGTCAATTATAAAGATCACAAAGAGCACAGATCCCAGAACCGATCCCACTGGTCACCGAGCTCCAGGCTGACTGCTTTCCATCCACCGCCACCCTCTGTCTTCTATGAGCCAGCCAATTCTATATTCAGACAGACAGATTTCCTTGTATCCCATCCCTCCTTACTTTCTGAATCAGCCTAGCATGGGGAACATTATCAGTTGCCTTGCTAAAATCCATGTACACCACATCCACTGGTCTACCTTCATCAATGTGTTTTGTTGCATCCTCAAAGACTTCAATAAGATTTGTGAGGCATGGCCTTATACTGATTATCTCTAATCGAATTTTGGTTTTCTAAGTAATCATAAATCTGTCTCTCAGATTCCTCTCCAATACTTTGCCCACCACTGCCGTAAGACTCACTGGTCTGTAATTCCCAAGATTATCCCTATTCACTTTCTGGAGGAAGGGAAAATCGCCCTCCAATCATCTGGCATTGTTCCAGTGGACAGTGAGGACACAAAGATCATCACCAAAGGCACAGCAATCTTTTCCCTCACTTCCTGTAGTAACCTTGGGTATATCCTATCTGGCCCAGGGGATTTATCTATCCTTATGTTTTACAAAATTTTCAGCACATCCTCCTTTCTAACATCAACCTGTTTGACATATCAGTCTATTTCACGCTGTCCTCAAAAATGTCAAGGTCCCTCTCAGTAGTGAACACTGAAGCAAAGTATTCATTAAGGACCACGCCTACCTCTTCCAACTCTCGGCACAAATTCCCTCCACTATCCCTGATTGGCCCTACCCTCACTCTGGCCACGAAAGTGTAGAACACTTTTGGATTTTACTTAATCCTACTCGCTAAAGCTTTTTCATGTCCCCTTCTATCCCTCCTAAGTCCATTCTTCAGTTCTTTCCTTGTAACCCTCTAGATCCCTGTCTGATCCTCACCTCCTCAACCTTAAGTCGGCTTCCTTCTTCATCTTGACTAGATGATCCACATCCCTTGTCACCCAAGGTTCTTTCAGCCTACTATCCCTTCCTTGTGAGACAAACCTGTCCAGCACAATCAGCAGATGCTTTGAAAAAAACAACCTCCACTCTTCTGTTATGCATTTCCCTGAGGACCTTTGTTCCCGATTTAGGCACTGCCATTCCTGCGTAATAGCATTGTAATTTCCCCTCTCCCAATTAAATATTTACCCACACCATCTGCTCCTATTGCTCTCCAAGAATATACTAAAGGTCATGGAGTTGTGTTCACTATCATTGAAATGCTCTCCCACTCAGAGAACTGACACCTGGCACGGTTTGTTGCCAAGCACCAAATCCAGTATGGCCTCCCCTCTAGTACACCTATTTACATAACGTGTCAGGAAGCCTTCCTGGACACACCTGACAAAAACTGCTCCATCCAAACTATTTGAAATAAGGACGTTCCAATCAATATTAGGGAAGTTAAAGTCACCCATGTCAACAACCCTATTACTTCTACACCTTTCCAAAATCTGCCTCCCATTCTGCTCCTCTGTGTCTGTGTTGTTATTGGAAGAGCTGTAGGAAACTCCTAATAAAAAGGATAGACCAGATCTAAAAGTTGAAGTTCTAAATTGGAGAAAGGCCAATTTTGACGGTATTAGGCAAGAACTTTCGAAAGCTGATTGGAGGCAGATGTTCGCAGGTAAAGGGATGGCTGGAAAATGGGAAGCCTTCAGAAACGAGATA
>NC_057714.1:123202780-123205949 GCF_004010195.1 Chiloscyllium plagiosum | reverse complement strand
GGCCTATCACCCTCACCTTGACCTCCTTCCACCTATTGCATTTCCAAAGCCCCTCCCCCAAGTCCCTCCTCCCTACCTTTTATCTTAGCCTGCTGGACACACTTTCCTCATTCCTAAAGAAGGGCTTATGCCCGAAACGTCTATTCTTCTGTTCCTTGGATGCTGCCTGACATGCTGCGCTTTTCCAGCAACACATTTTCAGCTAAGAGGTATAGTTAGTAAGTTTGCAGATGACAACAAAATTGGAGGTGTAGTGGACAGTGAAGAAGGTCACCTCACATTACAACGGCATCTTGACCAGATGGGCCAATGGGCTGAAAAGTGGCAGATGGAGTTTAATTTAGATAAATGCGAGGTGCTGCATTTTGGGAAAGCAAATCTTAGCAGGACTTATACACTTAATGGTAAGGTCCTAGGGAGTGTTGCTGAACAAAGAGACCTTGGAGTGCAGGTTCATAGCTCCTTGAAAGTGGAGTCGCAGGTAGATAAGATAGTGAAGAAAGCATTTGGTATGCTTTCATTTATTGGTCAGAGTATTGAGTCCAAGAGTTGGGAGGTCATGTTGCGGCTGTATTGGACATTGGTTAGGCCACTTTTGGAATATTGTGTGCAAATCTTGTCTCCTTCCTATCGGAGGATGTTATAAAACTTTAAAGGGTTCAGAATAGATTTACAAAGATGTTGCCAGGGTTGGAGGATTTGAGATATGGGGAGAGGTTGAATAAGCTGTCTTCCGTGGAATGTTGGAGGCTGAGGGGTGACCTTATAGAGGTTTATAAAATCATGAGGGGCATGGATAGGATCTCTACTCGCTCACCACAGGGAACACCACAGGGAACAGACTTGTCTCTTCCCTGTGTGGGCGAGTACAGAACTAGAGGGCATAGGTTTAGGTGTGATGGGAAAGATATAAGAAGAGACCTAAGGTGCAACTTTTTCACACAGAGAGTGGTACGTGTATGGAATGAGCTGCCAGAGGAAGTGGTAGAGGCTGGTACAATTACAACATTTAAAAGGCATCTGGGTGGGTATATGAATAGGAAGGGGTTGGAGGGATATGGGCCGGGTGCTGGCAAGTGGGACTAGATTGGGTGAGGATATCTGGTCAGTATGGACAAGTTTGACCAAAGGTTCTGTTTCCGTACTGTACATCTCGATGACTCTATGACTCTAATTATGGTCGCTATTCCCAAAATGCACCTTACTGAAACTTTGATTATGGCCGTGCTCATTTCCCGATGAAAGTACAGCCCCTCCGTCATTGGACTACCCACATAGGTATATCCAAGTGGGTTTTTTGAAACACTAACAAATTGCTCCCCGTCCAAACCCTGTATCCATTCTGCACTATCTGGAATATGCACTAAACTGTTTGCTCCTGCATCTCTATTGACCTAATCCTTAACCTGACCTTGCTCGCTCAGCTTTCATACCCTCATAATTGCCTTTGTTTCAACTTAAAATACTAGTCTTGGACCATGCCTATCAACCTGAAACTGTGTGTTAACCTCAATCAGGTTGTGGTCACTGTTAACCAGCAGCATTTTCAAGGACTTTTTGTTTTCAAACACAAAGCTTTTATTTCTCATTACAACAGACAATTTTGTTGCAGGATTCCTTCAGCCATTACAAAGTCCTTCAGTTGTCTCACCTCTAATTGTATCTAACAGTCATGAATGAAGCTCCCTTTGCTGTGAGGTCACTAATCCATAAAGTCACTTCAGTTTCTGTTGGTCCTCAATGTGTACTTCAAAATGGTCTTATATTTTAACCAGGGCAGTGACCTAGATCCAACCATCTTCAGCTGCTTCATCAGCAACTTTCCTTCCATCATCAGGTGCAGAAGTAGGGATTTTAGCTGATGATTACACAATGTTCAGCATAATTTGCAACTCCTCACATACTGAAGCGGTTCATCTTCAAATGCAGCAAGACCCGGCCATAGCCAGGCATGGGCTAAAAAGTGGCAAGTAATATTCACGCCATACAGCTTCAAGGTAATGAGTACCTTCAACAAGAGGGAATCTAGCCATCATCCCTTGATATTCAATGGTGTTACCAACACTGCATCTCCCACTATCAACATCCTGGAGTTTACCATTGACCACCAAGTCTACCACATTTGCCATATCAACAAAATACTCACTGAGGTTGATCATGTAAATGTTCTGTTTCAGGAGGATATATGGACCCAAATGAGAGGGAGCCTCATAATTTAAAACATTGATAAACTGAATTAAACATACTACCTGTTCCTTTTGGCGTTCTAGTGGAAGTAGATGATCAGTTCTGCGTAGCTTCTATTCAAGTCGGCTTCTGACCAAGTCGGCTCTTCTATATATGGCGCTGACTGTAGTTAGTAAGTTTGCAGATGACACCTAAATTGGAGGTATAGTAGACAGTGAAGAATGTTACCTCAGATTACAACGGGTTCTTGACCAGCTGGGCCAATGGGCTGAGAAGTGGCAGATGGAGTTTAATTTAGATAAATGTAGGGTACTGCATTTTGGGAAAGCAAATCTTAGCAGGACTTAGACACTTAATGGTAACGTCTAGGGAGTGTTGCTGAACAAAGAGATTTTGGAGTGCAGGTTCATAGCTCCTTGAAAGTAGAGTTGCAGGTCGATAGAATAGTGAAGAAGGTGTTTGGTATGCTTTCCTTTATTGGTAAGCATGATTTGGAGATGCCAGTATTGGACTGGGGTGTATAAAGTTAGGAATCACACAACACCAGACTATAGTCCAACAGGTTGAATTGGAAGCACTAGCTTTCGGACCGCTGCTCCTTCACCTAACTCCAAATCTAACACCTGACCTGGTTCACTATTGGAATGTTGAATGCAATTCTAGTCTCCCTCCTATAGGAAGGATGTTGTGAAACTTGAAAGAGTTCAGAAAAGATTTACAAGGATGTTGCAAGGGTTGGAGGAGTTGAACTATAAGGAGAGGTTGAACAGGCTGGGGCTGGTTTCCCTGGAGCGTCGGAAGCTGAGGGGTGACCTTATAGGGGTTTATAAAATCATGAGGTGCATGGATAGGGTAAATAGACAAAGTCTCTTCCCTGGGGTGTGGGAGTCCAGAATGAGAGGGCATAAGTTTAGGTTGAGAGGGAAAAGATATAAAAGAGACCGAAAGAGCAACGTTTTCACACAGAGGGTGGTATGTGTAT
>NC_057714.1:123195811-123202280 GCF_004010195.1 Chiloscyllium plagiosum | reverse complement strand
ATTTCTCATTACAACAGACAATTTTGTTGCAATGAAGCTCCCTTTGCTGTGAGGTCACTAATCCATAAAGTCACTTCAGTTTCTGTTTGTCCTCAATGTGTACTTCAAAATGGTCTTATATTTTAACCAGGGCAGTGATCTCGATCCAACCATCTTCAGCTGCTTCATCAGCAACTTTCCTTCCATCATCAGGTGCAGAAGTAGGGATTTTAGCTGATGATTACACAATGTTCAGCATAATTTGCAACTCCTCACATACTGAAGCGGTTCATCTTCAAATGCAGCAAGACCCGGCCATAGCCAGGCATGGGCTAAAAAGTGGCAAGTTATATTCACGCCATACAGCTTCAAGGTAATGAGTATCTTCAACAAGAGGGAATCTAACCATCACCCCTTGATATTCAATGGTGTTACCAACACTACATCCCCCACTATCAACATCCTGGGGTTTACCATTGACCATCCAGTCTACCACATTTGCCATATCAGCAAAATACTCACTGAGGTTGATCATGTAAATGTTCTGTTTCAGGAGGAGATATGGACCCAAATGAGAGGGAGCCACATAATTTAAAACATTGATAAACTGAATTAAACATACTACCTGTTCCTTTTAGAGTTCCTGAGGAAGTAGATGATCAGTTCTGCGTAGCTTCTATTCAAGTCGACTTCTGTCCAAGTCGGCTCTTCTATCAATGGCACTTACTACAGAGCAGAGTCTTTTTATACCTTTTTGGGGAAAGACAAATATTAATATAATTCCATTTCTGAGTATAAAGTCCGCTTAAGAAATTTTTATAAATTGTTTGTACAGGTGTGAGATATTAATGGTCTGTGATATCTGTGCTCAATATCCAGGTTATGTGAATCCAATCAGATTCACATGCATTCTAATTATTAACGTATTAAGCACCATCCCAGTTTCTTGGAACTTATCGGGTCTTTTCATGAAC
Source organism: Chiloscyllium plagiosum (assembly GCF_004010195.1). NCBI lineage: Eukaryota > Metazoa > Chordata > Chondrichthyes > Orectolobiformes > Hemiscylliidae > Chiloscyllium > Chiloscyllium plagiosum. The sequence goes on along the minus strand of NC_057714.1, from coordinate 123,201,327 downwards.
GTCATTCAAGGTAATCATTCACTTTGAAGAACAATTAAACAAAGTTCTTTCGCAACAATCTCCAAATTCTATCAACACAATGTGCGGTAATAATCTGAAGAAAAGCACATATGGTTGTCTGAATGCCTAAGAGCAGAAATCTTTGATTCTATGGATGTTTTCCCAAGGTAGACACCATGCCTTCTCAGTCAGGATCATGCCTGTTTCAATCCCTTTCAATCAGATGCTTGTGGTTGTAGAATGTAGAACTTGCTGCTGCTATTTCATTCCATCTCAACACATCAACACATTCCTTTCTCCCTCAGGTGGTTACTCAGCTTCTCCTTCAGAGCATCTGTGTGATTCACGTCAACCAACACAGAGAATGCCACCATCTCTTCACTGTGCGTAGCAGTTTCTCCTAAATTTCTGATTGCATTTGCTAGTGACTCCTGTTGTGTAAGGCAGCTATTTCCAGAAAGGCTTACAATCAAGCTATTTGGGTGTGAAGGTGCTGTTCATGGAGAGAGCTAATCAGTTCTATAGCAATTCTCCGAGAATTGCAGAGAATTTCCACAGTGTTTGAGTACTTGTTCTTTGTGTTTGCAGCATGTCATTAAGAGAGTAATGTGTATTTATCCTTAAGCTGGGACACCTAGCTGGGAGAGCAGAGTGAGAGGAACCAGCAGGGAAGGAGGCTGAAACCAAACAGGAAATACAATTCAAGGCCGAAGCTCAGGGCTGGCAGATTAAACTAAAATTACATCTCCAACCACTTTGAAAGGATATTGGAGTGGGAGGGAGAGGATTCAGTTGCTGTGTTCCATGTTGGAGTAACAATAGTTTCAAAATCTGCAATCTATCTATACTCGCTGTATCCTTTGTGTTGTGAAGGTATAGAAGTGTATTGTCCCTTTAAGAGAGTGAAAGACTTAGACACACAGAGTGCTGGAGAAGTTACAATGTAACATGTGGTCCTGCAGCTAGACTAGCTGGTTGCCTGGATACAAAAAGACATTCAAATTCAGCCAATCAGTTTAAATTATACAGTTTAAACAAACTCCAATCAAGCTTCAATGTATATTGACAACACTAAAACCCAATGACACAATTCGACGCTTTGGGGGTATAAGACCGGGAAAACCTGAACAGTTGAGAGGAGAATTGCCAAGCCACTAGCATGTTCAGACTGCCCAAAATACAGTTCTCTTAAAGGTACCTTTATCTATCAGTGACCTGAGAAACAGAAATCCCGAAGAAGAAGAAAATCTACAGAGGAAGATACACAGGGAAGATTCAAGAGCTGCCTGGTTTTGAAATTTGAACTTTTGGTAAATCTTACTCAGGGGTTTTATCGGACTAGTATTATAGAAGGGACAGTGAAAGGTAGGGTAGAGGAAGGAGTTGTAAATAGTTGTTAGATAATTATTCTCTGTTATACTTTAAGAAATAAAGTTGTTAATGTTTACTTTCAATAATAATTGGTCTCTTGAATTTTCACAGATTACTGCACTGGATAAATCTTTTCTGTGTTGCTGCTTTAAATTAAACAGGGGTGTTTATCCCGTGTTGTAACATTTGACAATCCTCCTCACTATCCGCAACACAGCCAATTTTGTTGTTATCTAAAAATTCACTAATCAGATCAGCTACATTTTCCTTCAGATCATTTATATATATTACAAGCAACAAAGAGCCCAGCACTCATCCCTTTGGAACACCACCAGTTACTGATTTCCATTCCAAAAAGCACTCTTCCACTGCTACTCTCTGTCTTCTCGGACGAAGCCAGTTTTGTAACCAGATCCCATTCACCCAGATCCCATTAGGCTCGACCGTCTATACCAGCTTGGCACGAGGTACTTTGTCTATTGCATGACTAAAGTCCATGTAGCCGACATACACTGCCCTTCCCTCATCAGTTATTCTTGTTGCTTCCACAGGTTGTTGAGACATGATGTTACCTGCACAAACCCATGCTGCTTATCACTAACAAGTCCATTCACTTCCAAATGTGAATAAATCCTGTCAGTCAGTATCTTCTCCAAGAACTTCCCCACCACTGACGTCAGGCTCACCGGCCTGTCATTACTTGGATTGTCTCAGTTTCCCTTCTTAAACAAAGGAACAACATTGGCCATTCTCCAACCCTGCCTGAGGTCAAAGAGGCTGCTAATGCCCCAGCTATTTCCTCCCTTGCCTCCACTGAATCCTGGGCAAGATTCAGTCTGGCTCTTGGAACTTGTCTACCTTAATGGATTTAAAGATACCCAACACTTCCTCCTTCATATGTTGACCTGCCCAAGAGTAATCATACACCTTTCCCTCATGTCAAGATCCCTCACATCCCTCTCTTTGGTGAACACTGATTTAAAGTACTCATTAAGGATCTCACACAATTCCTCTGGCTCCACACGTAAGCTCTCTCCTTGCCCGGCCAAGGACATTTCATTGCACCTTGTGACCCTCCTAATTCCCTGTTTGAGCTCCTTCCTACTTTTTCTATTTTATTCAAGAACTTTGTGTGCTTTTAGTTGCCAGCCTTAGACATGCTTCCCTTTTTTTTGAGTAAGCTGATAATGTCCCCTGTATTCTTAGGTCTCAAATCCAGCTGTTCCTATCCTTAATTTTCACCAGAAAATATCTGTCCTTGCACTTTAATCAACTGGCCCTTAAGAAGCACACAAATGTCAGACTCCCAATCCACATTCACCCATTCTTGCCTAATTCGGTTATTGCTGACCTTTCCCCAATTTAACACTTTCAGCCCAGGTCCACACTTCCCCTTATCCATACGTATCTGAAAACTTCCAGAATTAGGGTCACTTTTCCCAAAATGCACCTTACTGAAACTTTGATTGTGGCCATGCTCATTTCCCAATGAAAGTATAGCCCTTACCTTGTTGGGTTATCCACATAGTGTTTCAAAAAACCCACTTGAATATACCTAACAAATTGCTCCCCATCCAAATCCCTGGCGCTAAGGGAGTCCCAATCTCCATGTGAGAAATTTAAATCAACCCCCACAACAACCCTGCTATTTTCACATCTCTCCAGATATTGATTGCATATCTTTTCCTCTATCTCCCACTGGCTCCTGGGAGGTCAGTATTGCAACTGCAGCCTTCCTATCCCTGAGCCCTACACATATGCCTTACTACAAGACCTCCCCAAAGTGTCCTCCCTCAATACAGCTGTGATACGCTCCCTCACCAGTAATGCATCACCCCCACCTCTTTTCCTTCCTCCTCTTTCTCATTTAAAACATCGATATCACAGAACATTAAGCTGCCAATTCGATCCCTCTTTTACCCATGTCTCTGTGATAACTTCGATTTCCTCTCTAGTATATATTTTTCTTTTTAGATTCACTCCAATCTTCTGACCGGCAGCTTGTATTTGACTTTTCTTTGAGTGTGATACTCTGTTTGACTGTTTTAGGGAGAAATGGATGACAGGTATATCTCTCAGAAACATTCTAGTTTGTTGGAGTGTATCCATTCTGCACTATCTGGAATATGCACTAAACTGTTTGCTTCTGCATCTCTATTGACCTAATCCTTAACCTGACCTTGCTCGCTCAGCTTTCATACCCTCATAATTGCCTTTGTTTCAACTTAAAATACTAGTCTTGGACCATGCCTATCAACCTGAAACTGTGTGTTAACCTCAATCAGGTTGTGGTCACTGTTAACCAGCAGCATTTTCAAGGACTTTTTGTTTTCAAACACAAAGCTTTTATTTCTCATTACAACAGAATTTTGTTGCAGGATTCCTTCAGCCATTACAAAGTCCTTCAGTTGTCTCACCTCTAATTGTATCTAACAGTCATGAATGAAGCTCCCTTTGCTGTGAGGTCACCAATCCATAAAGTCACTTCAGTTTCTGTTGGTCCTCAATGTGTACTTCAAAATGGTGTTATATTTTAACCAGGGCAGTGACCTCGATCCAACCATCTTCAGCTGCTTCATCAATGACTTTCCTTCCATCATCAGGTGAAAAGTGGGGATTTTAGCTGATGATTACACAATGTTCAGCATAATTTGCAACTCCTCACATACTGAAGTGGTTCATCTTCAAATGCAGCAAGACCCGGCCATAGCCAGGTAAATATTCATGCCATACAGCTTCAAGGTAATGAGTATCTTCAACAAGGTGGAATCTAACAATCACCCTTGACATTCAATGGTGTTACCAACACTGCATCCCCCACTATCAACCTCCTGGGGATTACCATTGACCACCCAGTCTACTACATTTGCCATATCAGCAAAATACTCGCTGAGGTTGATCATGTAAATCTTCTGTTTCAGGAGAAGATATGGTCCCAAATGAGAGGGAGCCTCATAATTTAAAACATTGATAAACTGAATTAAATGTACAACCTGTTCAGAGTTCCTGTGGAAGTAGATGATCAGTTCTGTGTACCTTCTACCCAAGACAGATGTCTTTCTGTCTATGGCACTGACTACAGAGCAGAGTCTTTTTATACCTTTTTGAAGAAAGACAAATATGAATGTAATTTTATGTCTGAGTATAAAGTCCGCTTATGAAATGTTTCATTTAACTGTTTGTGCAGGTGTGAGATGTTAATGTCTGTGATATCTGTGCTCAATATCCAAGTTATGTGAATCCAATCTGATTCATAGAATATAGAAGTTACAGCACAGTACAGGCCCTTTGGCCCTCGATGTTGTGCTTACCTGTGAAATTAATCTTATGTCCATCTATCGTACACGGTTCCATTATTATCCATATGTATGTCCAATGCCCATTTAAATGCCCTTAACGGCTGTCAGTCTACTACTATTGCAGGTAGTGCGTTTCACGCCCCTACTACTCTCTGAGTAAATAAACTACCCCTGACATCTGTCCTAATTCTATCACTCCTCAATTTAAAGCTACGTCCTCTTGTGTTGGCATTCACCATCTGAGGAAAAAGACTCTCACTGTCCAGCCTATCTAACCCTCTGATTATCTTATATGTCTCAATTAAGTCACCTCTCAACATAGAACATAGAACAATACAGCACAGAACAGGCCCTTCGGCCCACGATGTTGTGCCGAACATTTGTCCTAGCTTAAGCACCTATCCATGTACCTATCCAATTGCCGCTTAAAGGTCACCAAAGATTCTGACTCTACCACTCCCACAGGCAGCGCATTCCATGCCCACACCACTCTCTGGGTAAAGAACCCACCCCTGACATCCCCCCTATACCTTCCACCCTTCACCTTAAATTTATGCCCCTTGTAACACTCTGTTGCACCCGGGGAAAAAGCTTCTGACTGTCTACTCTATCTATTCCCCTAATCATCTTATAAACCTCTATCAAGTCACCCCTCATCCTTCACCATTCCAATGAGAAAAGGCCTAGCACTCTCAACCTATCCTCGCATGACCTATTCTCCATTCCAGGCAACATCCTGGTAAATCTTCTCTGCACCCTCCCCAAAGCTTCCACATCTTTCCTAAAGTGAAGCGACCAGAACTGCACACAGTACTCCAAATGTGACCTAACCAAAGTCCTGTACAG
>NC_057714.1:123193429-123195318 GCF_004010195.1 Chiloscyllium plagiosum | reverse complement strand
AAGACCTACCCCTCACAAATCTGTGCTGGCTGTCCCTAATCAAGCAGTGTCTTTCCAGATACTCATAAATCCTATCCTTCAGTACCCTTTCCATTACTTTGCCTTCCACCGAAGTAAGACTAACTGGCCTGTAATTCCCGGGGTTATCCCTATTCCCTTTTTTGAACAAGGGCACAACATTCGCCACTTTCCAGTCCCCTGGCACTACCCCCGTTGACAGTGAAGACGAAAAGATCATTGCCAACAGTACTGCAATTTCCTCTCTTGCTTCCCACATAATCCTAGGATATATCCCGTCAGGCCTGGGGGACTTGTCAAGTTGTTCAAAATGTCCAACACATCTTCCTTCCTAACAAGTATCTCCTCTAACTTACCAGTCCGTTTCACACTCTCCTCTTTAACAATACAGTCCCTCTCGTTCGTAAATACTGAAGAAAAGTACTTATTCAAGACCTCACTTATCTCTTCCGACTCAATACACAGTCTCCCACTACTGTCCTTAATTGGACCTACCCTTGTTCTCGTCATTCTCATGTTTCTCACATACGCATAAAATGCCTTTGGGTTATCCTTGATCCTATCCGCCAAAGATTTTTCATGCCTTTTTCTCTCCAATGAAAACAGCCTTAGTTCCTTCAGATTTTTCTCGTAAGACCTTCCCTCCATACCAGGAAACATCCTAGTAAATCTCCTCTGAACCCATTCCAAAGCTTTCACATCCTTCCTATAATGCGGTGATGAGAACTATATGCAGTACTCCAGGTGCGGCTTTACCAATGTCTTGTACAGCTGAAGCATGACTTTTTGGCTCCAAAACTATATGCCCCACCAATAAACGTCAACACACTACATGCCTTCTTAACAACCCTATCAACCTGAGTGACAACTTTCAGGGATTTATGCGCCTGGACACCGAGATCTCTCTGTTCATCTACACTGCCAAGAATTTTACCATTAGCCCAGTACTCTGCGTTCCTGTTACTTCTTCCGAAGTGAACTACCTCATATTTTATCCGCATTAAACTCCATTTGCCACTTCTCAGCCCAGATCTGCATCTTATCTATGTCCCTCTGTAATTCACAATATCCTTCGGCATTATCCACAATTCTGCCTACCTGAGTGTCATCCATCCTTCTACGACCACATCCAGATCATTTATAAAAATGACAAACAGCAATGGTCCCAAAACAGATCCTTGCAGCACCACCACTGATAACTGAGCTCCAGGATGAACATTTCCCAGCAACCACCACTCTCTGTCTTCTTTCAGCTAGCCAATTTCTGATCCAAAACACCTTTGATCCTGAAGCTCTGTATTTTGTACAATAGCCTACCTTGGAGAACCTTATCAAATGCCTTACTGAAATCCATATGCACCTGTTTTGTCACTTATTTGAAGAACTCAATCAGGTCAGTGAAGCACAATCTACTCCAGGTACTGGCTCCGCCCCCACTCCCAGCTCCACACCCACACCAGATCCCAGCTCCCGGCCCTGCCGAGTTTTCACCATCCCTCCAGACCTCCCACTCACTGAGAACGAACGATCAGTCCTCAGCAAAGGACTCACCTTCATCCCCCTCTGTCCACGCATCAATGAATTTAATACACGCCGTGACATCGAACACTTCTTCCGCCGCCTCCACCTCCAAGCTTTCTTTCACAATCAGGACTCCCGCCCACCTTCCGAGGACCCATTCGCCCACCTCCAACACACTGCATCCACCTGGACACCCCGCGCTGGCCTATTACCTGCCCTCGACCTCTTCATTTCCAACTGCCGCCGGGACATTAACCGCCTCAACCTGTCGACCCCCCTCCACCACTCCAACCTCTCACCCTCACAACGCGCAGCCCTCCAATCCCCCTGCTCCAATCCTGACCTCACCA
>NC_057714.1:123172379-123189338 GCF_004010195.1 Chiloscyllium plagiosum | reverse complement strand
CTCCGCATTTCTGTTCTGAATTTACCCCCTCTAATTCTAAGGCTGTGTCCACGGGTCCTAGTCTCCTCACCTAACAGAAACAATTTCCTAGCGTCCACCCTTTCCAAGCCATGTATTATCTTGTAAGTTTCTATTAGATCTCCCCTTAATCTTCTAAACTCCAATGAATACAATCCCAGGATCTTGAGCCGTTCCTCGTATGTTAGACCTACCATTCCAGGGATCATCCGTGTGAATCTCCGCTGGACACGCTCCAGTGCCAGTATGTCCTTCCTGAGGTGTGGGGACCAAAACTGGACACAGTATTCCAAATGGGGCCTAACCAGGGCTTTATAAAGTCTCAGTAGCACAACAGTGCTTTTATAGTCCAACCATTTTGGACAAAGCTTTTCATTGTGCCTCAGTACATGTAACAATAAATTCCATTCCATTTCAGAACAAATGGAGTTCACCAATTATCTTAGTTCCCAAACCGGATGGGATTCAATGATTTTGCATGGATTATCAGAAGGTCAACTCCGTTACAAAATTGAACTCATATCCAATACTGAGTTTGGAGAAAGTTGGACAAGCCAGTTACATCACTAAGCTGGACTTCTTGCGTGGTTATTGGCAGGTACCTTTTTCAGAACGGGTGAAAGAAATTTCTGCATTTGTAACCCCGAATGGGCTATATCAATTCAAAGTGATGCCTTTTGGAATGAAGAATGCACCCGCCACATTCCAAAGACTCATGAACAGAGTTGTGGCTGGATTAACAAACTGTGCAGTCTATTTGAACAGTGTAGTGATCTTTAGTAAGCCCTGGAAAGATCACATGGTACATTTGGCAGAGCTCTTTGAATGACTACGAGAAGCAAAACTGGTGATAAATTTAAATAAAACAGAATTCACAGAAGCAGAGGTGATGTTCTTGGGGCATTATTCAGTCATGGAAGGTTGACCCCTTGGAACGCAAAGATGAAGGCTATCGAGAAATTTCCACGACCAACCTTGAAGAAAGATGTTTAGGACTCAGTGGATTCCATCGGAAGTTTGTTCCGAACTTCAGCAGTGTAGTGGCACCGTTAACAGATTTGCTGAAGAAGAACACAAAGTTTCGGTGGACAGAACAATGCCAGGAGGCATTCAACCATTTAAAAGTAATATTAACCACCGCACCAGTTTTAGCTACACTAAACTTCAAGATCCTTCAAAATTGCCATCAATGGTAGTGACATCGGAGTTGGAGCTGTACTCCAACAGGAAGATGAGGAAGGGATTGAACTGCCAGTTGGTTACTTTTCGAAGAGACTCAACATCTTCCAGAGGAAATACTCCACGACCGAAAAAGAACTATTGAGTTTGGTACTGGCCTTACAACATTTTTTTAAAATATATTTTTATTGAAAAATAGATTTTTAAAAAATATTGCAACAAATACAAGACAATACACAGAACAATGCCAGGAGGCATTCAACCATTTAAAAGTAATATTAACCACCGCACCAGTTTTAGCTACACTAAACTTCAAGATCCTTCAAAATTGCCATCAATGGTAGTGACATCGGAGTTGGAGCTGTACTCCAACAGGAAGATGAGGAAGGGATTGAACTGCCAGTTGGTTACTTTTCGAAGAGACTCAACATCTTCCAGAGGAAATACTCCATGACCGAAAAAGAACTATTGAGTTTGGTACTGGCCTTACAACATTTTTTTAAAATATATTTTTATTGAAAAATAGATTTTTTAAAAATATTGCAACAAATACAAGACAATACAATTCAAAACAATGCAAAGAAAGAACTCAACCCGCCTTCATGTACAAATTATAAATATATGTAGAAAACTATATATTTAAAAAAAACTCAACTAACTACTCAACTAAATAAATAATAGACAATAACAAACTAATAAATAGTCGTTACTCAACTCAGCCAAACAATACAGTCATACGTTTGCAGTTCTCCTCCTTGGATACGGACTCGTAAAGCACAATTGTTATGGCTATATGAAAGCCTTTATTAGTGTGGCAGACCAATCTGTGTCCACGTATTCCAAAAATGGTTGTCATGTCTTATTAAAAATTCTCAGTTTTGTGGTGTACCATACTTGTGAGAAAATCCAAGGGGATATGCTCCATTACAATCTTCCACCAACTCGACAGAGCCGGGGGGAGGGTTTCAAATACCCAACCTAGCAAAATGTTCTTTCATGCGCAGAAAGTGAGGATGTTGAAAAGTTTTTTCTTATGCGTATCTGCAGGGAACACACTGGGCAGGCCCAGAAGATGAGAAATCGGGTCCTTCTCCACCCTTACACCCAAAATCCTCTCCATTGCACCCGCCACAGCACTCCAGTATGTTTGGAGCCTATCACAAGACCAGAGACAATGGATAAGAGTGCCCGTACCAACCTTGCACTTGGGATATGCTGAAGATACCCCTGGTTTAAATTTTGACAAATGGTCCAGAGACAAGTGGACGCTGTGGAGAATCTTCAAGTATAAAGCATGGGTCCTATTGCAAATTGATAGCTTTCTTCTGTTTTCCCAAATATCTTCCCCCTCCTCTGAGGAGACTTCAACACCTAGCTCTCTCTCCCACACCCTGCAGAGTCAATCAAACTCATCTGAGGGGGCACCCCCCAATTAATGATATAAAATGCTGACAGAAAGTGTACGCTTAGCACTGAGCTATGTCAGATTTGTATGGATCAGTCAAAGTGTAGTCTTTTTTGAATAAAATCCCTAACTTGAAAAAATGAGAGGTTCCTGTTAGATAGCTCATGTTTCCGTGCTAACTGATTAAAGGACATCATTGTGTCTCCCTCAAATAAATTACCCATGCTAAGCGTACACTTTCTGTCAACCACACTTGGGATTTTCTACAGACCACCTAATAGCAGTAGGTTGAAGATCGCATAGGCTGGAAGATTCTGGAAAAATGCAAAAGTAGTAGTGTTGTTGTTATGGGTGATTTCAACTTTCCCAATATCAACTGGAACCTCCTAAGTGCAGATGGTTTGGATGGAGCCGTTTTTGTCAGGTGTGTTCAGGAGGGTTTCCTTACTCAGTATGTAGACAGGCCGACGAGGGGAGAGGCCATTTTGGATTTGGTGCTCAGCAACAAGCCAGGACAGGTGTCAGATCTCATGGTGGGAAAGCACTGGTGAAAGTGATCACAACTGCCTCACATTTACCATAGCCTTGGAGAGTGAAAGGCAGAGTTACTGAGGCAAGATATTTAATTGAGGAAAAGGAAATTATGACGCTATCAGACAGGAGTTGGAAGTACAGCCTGGGAGCAAATGTTCCATAGAAAGGGCACCGCAGACATGAGGAGACTATTTAAGGAGCAGTTGTTGCAAGTGATGCACAAATTTGTTCCTCTGAGAAAGGCAAAAAGGGGTAAGGTTAAGGAACCTTGGATGACGAGAACAGAGGAACTTCTCATCAACAGGTAGAAGGCAGCTTACGTAAGGTGGAGGAAGCAGGGTCTACACAACGTTAGAGGATTACAGGCTTATTAGGAAGGAGCTCAGAAATGGACTGAGGAGAGCCAAGAGGGGGCATGAAAACGACTTGGCAAGACGGACTAGGGAGAACCCAAAGGCATTTTACTCATACGTGAGGAATAAGAGAATGATCAGGGACCAGTTATGGCCGGTCAAGGATAGCGTAGGGAACTTGTGCGTGGAGTCTGAGCAGATAGCGTAGGGAACTTGTGCGTGGAGTCTGAGCAGATAGGGAAAGCCATAAATGAGTTTTTTGCTTCAGTTCTCACTAAGGAAAGGGACCTTGTTGTGAATGAGAACTTTGAGGAGCTGGGATACAGGTTTGACCAGACCAAGATTGATGAAGATGATGTGCGGGAAATTTTGGAAAACATTAAGATTGATAAGTCCCCAGGGCCAGACCAGATTTATCTCAGGCTGCTCCGGGAAGCGAGAAAGGAGGTTGCTAAATTGTTGGCGAGGATATTTGCCTCCTCACTTTCTATGGGAGTCATATCGGAGGATTGGAAGGAGGCGAATGTTGTTCCTCTTTTCAAGAAGGGGAATAGGAAAATCCCAGGCAATTACAGACCAGTCAGTCTTACGTCTGTGGTCAGCAAAGTTGTGGAAAGAATTCTGAGGGATAGGATTTATAACTATTTGGCAAAGCACAGCGTGATTAAAGGCAGTCAGCATGGTTTTGTGACAGGCAGGTCATGCCTCACAAATCTTATTGAGTTCTTTGAGGAGGTGTCAAGACAGGTCGAGCAGTGGATGTGGTGTATATGGACTTCAGCAAGGCATTTGATAGGGTTCCCCATGGTAGGCTCATTCATAAAGTCAGGAAGTATGGGATACAGAGAGATCTGAATGTAGGATTAAAGACAGGATTCTTGGCAGTGTGGAGGAACAGATGGATCTGGGTGTGCAAGTACATAGATCCCTCAAAGTTGCCACCCAAGTGGATAGGGTTGTTAAGAAAGCATATGGTGTTTCGGGTTTTACTAACAGGGGGATCAAGTTTAAGAGCTACGAGATTTTGCTGCAGCTCTACAAATCCCTGGTGAGACCATACTTGGAATATTGTGTCCAGTTCTGGTTGCCCTACTATAGGAAAGATATGGAGGCTTTGGAGAGGGTGCAAAGAAGGTTTACCAGGACGCTGCCTGGACTGGAGGACTTGCCTTATGAAGAAAGGTTGAATAAGCTCGGACTTTTCTCTCTGGAGAGAAGGAGGAAGAGAGGAGACCTGATCGAGGTGTACAAGGCAATGAGAGGCATGGATAGAGTCAATAGCCAGAGACTTTTCCCCAGGGCAGGATGGACTGATACGAGAAGTCATAGCTTGAAGATATTAGGAGGAAGGTATAAAGGAGACATCAGAGGTAGGTTCTTTACGCAGAGAGTTGTGAATGCATGGAATGCATTGCCAGCTGTGATGGTAGAAACAGAGTCATTGGGGACATTTAAGCAACTGCTGGACATGCACATGGATAGCAGTGAGTTGAGGGATGCGTAGGTTAAGTTAGTATATCTTGCATTAGGATTAAATCTTGGCACAACATCGTGGGCCGAAGGGTCTGTTCTATGTTCTAATAAAGGGTCGCTTACAATGCCAAATAAAAGAGTTGACCCAGCCATTCAGTCTCCTGAATGTATGCTTATCAAAAATCAGTGGAAGCATCCATATAGGGTATAGCAAACGAGGGAGAATATTCATCTTAATACGGACTATCTGACCCAACCACGAGACTGGAAGCACCTCCCATCTTTGAAGGTCTTGTTTAATTTTGTCAAATAAGTGAACACAATTGGCTTTGAATAGCCGATCCAGAACTGGAGTAATGAATATGCCCAAATACACAAAACCCCGCTGTGACCACTTAAGTGGGAATCGTTTTTGCCCTCAAGACCTCGCACCTTCGTAAGACCACCCATGGGCCTAGCCTCTGATTTTGTAAGATTAATCTTGTACCCGAAAAGGTGCATTGTAGCAGGCGAGGCACCGAAACTGCTGGATTTGACAAAAAAAGGACATTGTTCACTTACATCAGAATCTTATGCAATTTTGACCCCACTTTTGGAGCTGATCCCTACGAATAGCCTCCACCAATGGTTTGATCACCAATGTAAAAAGCAATGGTGAAGGGGGTCAGCCCTACCGGCTGCCCCTAAAAATGTTAAAATTGATGGATCGCACCCCATTGGTGATGACCGCAGTGAGAGGGTCACTGTAGAGAACCTTTACCCATCTTATAAAGATTTCGCACAAACCAAACCGCTTCAAAGTATAGAAGAGGTATGGTCACTGAACTCAATCAAATGCCTTCTCTGCGTCTCGAGCAGTGTTTCTCAACGGGGGGCAGAAGCACCCCCTGAGGGGCATTTGCCTTCCTTCAGTGGGTGTTGAAATCAAAGGGGGCAGCAAGGGAGCACTGAACAACTTTGTAGAGAGCTTACCAATCACTTGGAAGACTGCCGTGTCCTTGAAGGACATTGCTGTGTGCAGATGGATAGTCACATAACGCAAGTCTGTTATTTTCCCTACACACATTGAGGCGTGCACTTTGATTGGTTGCTGCACCCTTATTGATAGTCTTCTCTGTAAATGGCAAACCATTTGAACTCGTTCGCAGTTGGCACTGATTCTACTGCTGAGATCAATATCACCTAACTCTTGTCGCTTCTAGGAAGACGAAATGCAGCTTTTCAACTGTTCTACCGGGTGGCAGAATGAATGCACATTACAGCTAATTAGCCAATCAAATGTTGCCACTTGTCTGAGCATCTTAAAATTATCGTGATAAGGTAAAACCCATGATTCCATCAGGGTGTTTGAGCAACAGTGTAAAAATGGCCTCATTGAGTAAGAAAAAGTGCAGGCAGTATAGCATGGACTATTTGCGATATGGCTTTATTCAATCTCCATCTAATAAGCAGTTACCACTGTGCTTGCTCTGTGAACAAAGTTTTTCCAACGAGGCCATGAAGCCTTCCCATCTTATTAAACTTTTGAAAAGAAACACAGTGACAAAAAGGACAAAGATTTGGCATATTTTCAAACACTAAAGAATAAATTCAATCAGCGACCAACGATTGCCACTGCTTTTTCAAAGATGGCCTTGTGGCATCATACAACATAGCGAAGCTGATTGCAGTGGGTGAATTGTTGGTGCTTCCAGCTATTGCCGAAGTATTATCAACCGTGCTACATCAGGAACCATCAATGACTATCAAGCGTATTCCTCTTAGCAACGATTCCGTGAGAAGGCGCATTGATGAAATGGCCTCAAATGTTGAGGATAAATTATGTTCCCTTTTGATATCGAAAGAAATCACCTTACTAATTGATGTAAGTACTATATGCGGAAATCAAGCTTTACATTTGGGGTACATACATTTCATCGACAAAAGTGAAATACGAGAAGAACTACTTTTTGCTCTGGATCTACCAACAGATACCAAAGGTAAGACTAGCTTCGACTGTATCAAGGATTATTTTGATCAAAAGTCTGTTCCCCTCAAAAACATTGTTGCTTGTGCTACGGATGGCGTGCGCGCTATGGCTGGCCAACATCGGGGATTTGTCGCATTATTAAAGAGAGAAATGCCACATGTTTTCACAGTACACTGCATTATCCACCAGCAGCACCTGGCTGCAAAGAAACTCAGTGAAGCCCGCAACCATTCTCTACAAGTGGTGATAGATGTGGTAAATTATATAAAGAGACATGCTCTGAATGAACGACTTCTCCACCAACTCTGTAAAGATAATGAAGATGAATCTCTGCAATTACTGCTACACACAGAAGTGAGATGGCTCTCGAAAGGAAAATGCCTCAATCGTTTCCATGAACTGTTTGATTCTATCATCGAATTCCTTCACAGAAATAATGAAAACCTTTGTATGAAAGCCGAAACCGTAAAACATGACTGTGCATATCCCGCGGATATATTCGATAAGTGCAATTCGCTGATCATGCAGATACAAGGAGATAACGTGAGTTTCATAAAAGCAAGGAATGCTGTAACATCTTTTACTGCGAAACTTGATCTCTTTCATCGGAATGTCAGTCGTCGTGAGTTTTACCAGTTCCCGAGTTTAAACAATATCGCGGAAGATGTTACTGATGATCAGTTACTAATCTACTCAGCTCACATTCATACACTGCAGGATGATATGAAAACATGATTTGCTGATCTTACTGAGATGGAGATCCCTACATGGCTGACTGACCCCTTTATCTCATGTGCAGAAGAAATGGACATTCGCCTTCAGGAAAAAAAACAATAGAGCTCCAAAATGACACTGCAATGAAAATTCGGTTTTCGCAAACAAGCCCCTTTATGGGATTCAAGATGCCACCTGATGTCGTTTCCCGCTGTTAAGCGAAGAGGCAAAGCGGTTTGCACTACCATTTCCTACCCCTTATTTGGTTGGGAAAGGATTCAGTGCAATCGCCAGAATACAAGATCAGACCCACAATCGCATGGATGTTGTTCAGAGTGGGGACCTGAGATTGCTTTGATTGAACCAGATGTATATGATTTAGCAAGACAACATGAACCACAAGGATCGCATTGACTATCTTGCTATCACAGACTAAAGTTTATACAGAGTGAGGTGGACAGTAAGAATAGTAATAAATGATAACTTTTATTTTTTGTTGTATATAAAACATATTTCACAAAAGCTTTCCATTTTCAGCACTGCAGTGTATTGCAGTTATATGTGCAAAAGCAGACTTTGGTGATTTGGGGGCGTTGCATGATTTCAAGGATAAGAAGGGGGCATTGAATACGGAAAGGTTGAGAAATACTGATCAGAGAAATCACCAATCCCTGTATTGACTGTTGTTGATACCCTTGAATTACATTAAGCAGCCTCCTAACATTATTGGAGGATCTGCAGCCCTTTATGATGCCCGTCTGGTCCTCTTTAACAATAGAAGGTAACATAGTTTCCAGCCTTAACGCAAGAGTCTTAGAGAGGATTTTGAAGTCCATATTTAAGATTGAAATGGGCCTGTATGAAGCACAGTCCTCTGGGACCTTCCCTTTTTTAAGGATAAGTGAAATATTGGCCTCTCTCAGAAATGGCGGGAGACGATCATGACTGTATGAATCATTACACATATTGAGCATCGAGCCTGATATTATGTTTGTAAATTCCTTATAGAATTCATTGGGAAGTCTGTCAAGACTGGGTGCCTTTCCACTCTGCAGCTGCTTCACAGCCTCCTGCATCTCTTGCTTTGATAAGGGGACGTTGACAAAAGACTCGTGCTTGGGGGTCACGTCCAGGAGTTCCAGATCCTTGAAAAAGGACTCCATTTTGGCCCAACCCTCAGATTGGTATAATTCAGAGTAAAATCTCAGGAATGCCACATTAATCTTTTTGGAATCATACATTAGGTTCCCAGACCCTTCCGTAATTACCGTAATGGCTTGAGCACTCCTATTCCTGGCAAGATATGCTAAGTATTTGCCTGGTCTGTCACCATGCTCACATAACCTTTGCTTTGCAAAAGTAAGCTCCTTCTTTGCTGTCTGTGTGAGCACAGAATTCAATGCAGACCGCAGCACTGTAATCCTCTGTGGCTTGACCAACGAGGTTATGTCAAAGTAAGCCTTCTCTGCTGCCTTCAACCGTGCTTCGAGGAGACGTTGCTGCTCACCCTTCTGCCACTCTTACTGCCAGAGTAAGGAATAATTAACCAGCTGGCATAGGCTTTGGCAGTTTCCCAAAGGATGGATAGGCTACTAACTGAGCCTGAGTTAATGTCTAGGAATGCCTGAAACTCCCTAGAGAAATACTCCACAAACCTATTATCCTTGAGGATAAAGGCATCCATTCGCCAGTGCATTGAACTCTTAATCTTAACCAACAGGTACACTGCAGCATGATCAGAGATGATAATATTACCAATTGTACAATATGCCACCAAGTCTAGGGTTGCCATGGGGGTCAGAAAAAAATAAATCAATCCTAGTGTGACACCTGTGCAGATTGGAAAAAAACATAAAATCCCTGCCTGTAGGATGGAGATGCCTCCAGACATCCACCAACGCTAACTCCACACACAGATCCACTAAATGATACAGAGGGCAGCAGGAGGGCCTTTGGGCAACCTGTCTACTGTGGGATCCATGAGACAGTTAAAATCTCCCCCAAATGTTATGCCGGGACTCGAGACTGATCAGTTTAGAGAAAGCATGTACCAAACATTTGAGGGGATGGGCTGGAGGGTAATAAATATTTAAAACATCATATTCTTCCCTATTTATCAGGGCTTTGAGAATTACAAACCTCCCATGTGTGTCTTTAACACACTCTCGTAACTTAAATGGGAAATTCCTCCTAATGAATATAACCACTCCTCTACTTCTGGGATTAAAAGACGAAAAGTAAACCCGATCAAAGCCATTCTGCTGTAGTTTCAAATGCTCCCTATCATTCACCTGTGTCTCCTGTAGAAAGCAATATCCACTTTTTCCTTTCTAAGACTCATAAGTACCTTCTTCCTCTTAATTGGTGAGTGACTTCCCTTGATATTCCAGGTACACTATTTAATCAAGTCATTAGCCATAACCTTCTGCAGTAACATTTAAATTCCAGAGAGGAGGAACTTGAATTACAAATCGCTAAGCCTTAGTGTCACAAAATCCATCAAACATAAACACTACATAAATTAAAACCACTACAATTAACAAACCTACAAAGCTATCAAAGACTATATACAACAAAAACCAAAAAACAAACCAACACATAAATTGGCAAAGGCGTTTAATAGGGGAACTCATTCCCTGCCCAAAGGGGGCATTTACCCATCCCAAAACCCAATTTCCCATCCCGTTACCAAGACTGCAGCCCGGGCATTTAAATCCCTGAACCGGGTATGAACTGCCTGTAAGTAGGCATCCAGCCATCAACCATTTTGCCTCCTCTCAGCAAGAGCCACACCGCAAACACAAGCAGAAAAGAAAGAGAATAAACCATGGAATAGCAATGTAAATAAAGAAACATGATTTTTTTAAAAGGAGGGTAAATACCCCACCCATCCTTTGGTATAACTTAGAAACTGAGAGTACACATCTCAACCACCGCCAATCATAACTTAAACCAGATTATTACCAATAAAAAAAAGGAAAAGAAAGCGCCAACCAGGCTTTGGCTGTTTTTTTTAAAGAATAAACAAAGACATACCCAAACAACACTACTGTTTGTACACGCTAAATTGTTCAAATTAGGTTAATTTGTCCCCAAAGACTCTTGCCTTCTCTGACATGTCAAAGAGGTGTATGGATCCATCTAAGGGGATTTGAAGCACCTCAGAGAATATTGGATCCCAAGCTCCCTCAGTCTTCTCTTGACACCATCACAGGAGTTTCTTTTCCGGATTGCTGCTGCTGAAATGTCCTGGAAGAATATGATCTTAGAGCCGTCATAAATTAGGGCCTTTGGATCCTTCCCATGGATTCTGGAAGCTTCCACGATTCTCTCCTTATATCTATTATGATGAAACCACACCAGGAAAGGACGTGGACATTGACCCAGACTTGACCTCCATGCCATGACTTGGTCAGCCCTCTCAATCTTCAAGCCTCTCATTCCAGCCTCCAAGATAAAGAATTTTGGCAACCAGTCCTCAATAAATTCCACCAGCCGCTCACCCTCCGGCAGACTGACGATCCGAATATTTTTTCTCCTGCCCCTTTCCTCAAGATCATCCACTTGGTCGTGCAAATTACGGACCTGCCTTAGATCCTATCCTGGAAGGAACTGGTATCAACTTCCACTACTGTGACTTAGTGTTCTACCTCATCGGTCCTTTTTTGCAGGTCTCCCAGTTGTTGTTCATGCTTCTGCAGCATGATAGAGACTGGGCCAGCTTCTCCTCTATTTGCTCACCCAACATCTCGTGACATTTCGCGAGCTCATTCACCAGGGCCTTGTGGGTAATCGAGTCCGAGGATCCTGCACAGGCCCAGCCTTGGACGCTCCTCCTCTCTTCTTCAGAATCCCTGAATGGCAAAAACACAGGTAAGTTGATTTTTCACAATTTCCTGGGACTCCATGACCTTTCCAGGGTCCCAGGATATCATGATGGTCTGGGTTGAGTGGATTAAAAGTCCATCCCGCTTGTGCAGCAGTGCAGAGCTCTGCAATGCGATCCACCTAGATCGCCACCATCTTAGATGCCCCATCCTTACACCATTTTAATGTGAACAATGTGTCAGAACCGGTTGTGTACACGGTTCGCAATCCGCTTTCATTCTTGGAGTGCTTTAAAGATAAGAATATGAGACTATTTCGTTGGAGTCTTACGTTACAGACTTTTAATTTACAAATTCACGGGCGGCATGGTGGCTTAGTGGTTAGCACTGCTGCCTCACAGCGCCAGGGACCCGGGTTCAATTCCCACCTTGGGAACTGTCTGTGTGGAGTTTGCACATTCTCCCCGTGTCTGTGTGGGTTTCCTCCGGGTGCTCCGGTTTCCTCCCATAGTCCAATAATGTGCAGGTCAGGTGAATTGGCCATGCTAAATTGCCCGTAGTGTTAGGTGCATTAGTTAGGAGTAAATGTAGGGGAATGGGTCTGGATGGGTTGCTCTTCAGCGGGTCAGTGTGGACTTGTTGGGCCAAAGGACCTGTTTCCACACTGTAAGGAATCTAATCTAAAAAAAACATACATGTTGCGGGTCGCAAGAATGGAATCGCAGATGTATCATCATGGATTTAACTGATAAAGTATAGATGAGACTGGTATCTATTCAATGTAATATTTTTGTGGGAAGAAGTTAATATGAACTTATATGTCTGTCATATAATTGAAGTTATATGCCTGTCATGATAATATGATTAAGGAATAGAAACAAAAGAAGCCATCTTTTCATAATGATGGTTCATTTTTCCTGAAGTGGGGGAGGTGTTATGAAGGCGTAGGAGTGTACTGTACTTTTAAGAGAGGGGAAGCGGGCAGGACTGACTGAACACACAGAGAATACTGAACAGTTTAAAAATATAACATTTGGTTGAAACAAATAGCTGGAGTTGCGTTGCCATGGAACAAAAACAAATTCAAATTAAGCCAATCAGTTTAAACTATGCCCTCAAGACCAAAATCCAATTGAATTTGAATTTTACTGTTTGGGATGACATCAAGCCAATGAAATGATCGATGTTTTGGGGTATAAAACCAGACATTTTGAACAGTTTGGGGAGAACCACAAAGAACACCAACAAGTACAGACTGCTAGCCGAACAGCTCTCTGAAAGGTACCTGCCCATAGGGGAAAGATGTGCAGCAGAAGAGCGAAGAAGAGACGACCCAGGAAAATACAGAGGAAAATCTACAAAGCTGGCTGGTGTTGAAACATGGTTTTTCTGTAAATCTTAATTGGGTTTTTTTTAATCGGACCAGTATTGTAGACTGGGAGGTAAAGGATAGATTTAAGAGAAAGGAATTGTAAATAGCTGTTATTTTAATATTCTCTGTTTGACGTAAAGAATAAAATTGGGAGAAAGTGAGGACTGCAGATGCTGGAGATCAGGGCTGAAAAATGTGTTGCTGGAAAATCGGGAAGAAGATTGCAGGTTAGGAAGGCGGTGCTGAGTCCGAGGGTTGGGACTGAGACAAGGTGGGGGGAGGGGAAATGAGGAAGCTGGAGAAATCTGAGTTCATCCCTTGTGGTTGGAGGGTTCCCAGGCGGAAGATTAGGCGCTTTTCCTCCAGGCGTCGTGTTGCCATGGTCTTGTTAATTTTTACTTTAAATAGTGACGTCTACAAATTCAACAGATTTCGGCGCGAGGTGAGCTTCTCTGAGTGTCGGGTTTAAATTAGCAGAGGAGTTTACCCCGTGTCGTAATATCTGGTATAGAGGGAAGGTTTTATGAGGAAAGGCTGAGGGACTTGAGGCTCTTTTCATTCGAGAGAAGAAAGTTAAGAGGACACTTAATAGAGGCATACAAGATAATAAGAGGGTTAGATAGGGTGGACAGGGTGAGCCTTTTTCCTCAGATGGTGATAGCTAGCATGAGGGGTAATAGTTTTAAATTGAAGGGTGATAGATATAGGACAGATGTCAGAGGTAGTTTCTTTACTCAGAGAGTAGTAAGGCTGTGGAATGCTTTGCCTGCAACGGTAGTAGATTTGTCAACTTTAAGGACATTTAAATGGTCATTGGATAATTATATGAATGATAATGGAATAGTGTAGGTTAGATGGGCTTCAGATCGGTTTCACGGATCGGCGCAACATTGAGGGCTGAAGGGCATGTACTGCGCTGGAATGTTCTATGTTCTAGTGGCCTAACCAATGTCCTGTACAGTCACAAATGACCTCCCAACTCCTGTACTCAATACTCTGACCCAATAAAGGAAAGCATACCAAACGCCTTCTTCACTATCCTCTCTACCTGCGACTCCACTTTCATGGAGCTATGAACCTGCACTCCAAGGTCTCTTTGTTCAGCAACACTCCCCAGGACCTTACCATTAAATGCATAACTCCTGTTCTAATTCGCTTTTCCAAAATGCAGCACATAAAATTTATCTAAATCAAACTCCATCTGCCACTCCTCAGTCCATTGGCCCCTCTGATCAAGATCCTGTTATAATCTGAGGTAACCTTCTTCACTGTCCACTACACCTCCAATTTTGGTGTCAGCTGCAAACTTACTAACTATACTTTCTATGTTCACAAATCATTTATATAAATGATGAAAAGTAGTGGACCCAGCACCGATCCTTGTGGCACTCCACTGGTCACAGGTCTCCAGTTTGAAATACAACCCTCCACCACCACCTTTGAGCCAATTCTGTATCCAAATGGCTAGTTATCCCTGTATTCCTTGAGATCTAACCTTACTAACCAGTCTCCCATGGGGAACCTTGTCGAACGCCTCACTGAAGTCCATATAGATCACATCTACTGCTCTGCCCTCATCAATCCTCTTTATTACTTTTTCAAAAAACTCAATCAAATTCGTGAGACAAGATTTCCCATGCACAAAGCCATGCTGACCATCCCTAATCAGGCCTTGCCTTTCCAAATACATGTAAATCATGTTATGCAGGATTCCCTCCAATAATTTGCTCACCAGTCTATAGTTCCCTGGCTTTGCCTTACCATCTTAAACAGTGAAGGAGCAGCGGTCTGAAAGCTAATAGATACCTTTTTGAATAATAAAGGAATTAACGGATATGGTAAATGGTGCTGAGACCACACCAAGATCAGCCATGATCTAACTGAATGGCGCAGCAGGCTTGAAGGGCCGGATGGCCTGCCCCTGCTCCTCGTTCTTATGTTCTTATGACTGGGTTTATCACCTTGAAAAGTGGATAAATCTGCAGGCCGTCTTGAGATGTATCCAGGCTGTTGAGAGAGGCAAGGAAGGAGACATCTGGGGTCCTGGCAATCATTTCCAATCCTCTTTGGCTACACTTGAGCTACCACTGGAGTAGGGGACTGCTAACACTATCCCATTATTAAACAAGGGAGGAAGGGATAGACCAGGAAATTACAATCCAATCACTCAGCAGTGGGGAGGGTCAGGGAAAGTCAAATCAAGGTAGTCTTGAGGCCCTGACTGATGAAGGCTAGTGTGTTAAAAGCCTTCTTCACTGCCCTGTCCACCTGTGACTCCACTTTCAGAGAAACATGCACCAGTGGTGTCCCACAGGGATCCGTGCTGGGACCACTGTTGTTTGTGATATACATAAATGATCCGGATGAAGGTATAGGCGGTCTGATTAGCAAATTTACAGATAACACTAAGATTGGTGGAGTAGCAGATAGCGAATGGGACTGTCAGCGAATGCACCATAATATAGATAGATTGGAGAGTTGGGTGGAGAAATGGCAGATGGAGTTCAATCCAGGCAAATGCGAGTTGATGTATTTTGGAAGATCCAATTCAAGAACGAGCTATATGGTAAAGGGCCTGTTCCTATGCTGTAATTTTCTTCGTTCTTTGTTCAAATGAATTCAACCTTATTCTGCAGAGAACCTATACCATCTCTCAGCACCGCCCTGATGTTGTCCTTGAATATCAGAGCTACACCACCTCCCTTACCTTTCTGTCTGTCCTTCCGAATAGTCTGATACCCCTGGATATTTAACTCCCAGTCATTACCATCCCGCAACCATGTCTCCATAATGGCTACTAAGTCACATTCATTCACAATGATTTGTGCCGTCAGCTCATCTACTTTGTTACCAATGTTATGAGCATTCAGGTAAAGTGTCCTTATGCTAGTTTTTGTACGTTCTTTATGAATTCTAACATCTCCATTAACAGTATCTCCTGAGTTATCCTTCCTTTTAATTTCTTTCACAGTCTGCCCTGTAGTTAAACCCTCCTGCACACATGCTAACTTGCTGCTTACCTTTCTCTTTACCATCCTACTTCTTGTCGTTTTCTCATTTCCTTCCTCCCGAATCATTTGTTTAAAGTGCTAGTGACCACCTATTTATCCTTTTTACTAGAAGACTAGTTCCAGATCTGTTCAGGTGGAGACCATCCCATCGGTGCAAATCTCTCCTGTTCCAACATTTATGCCAATGCCCCATGAAATAGAACCCCTCTTTCCCACAGCACTCCTTTAGCTAAGTGTTTAATTCCCTAATTTTCTTATCCCTAAGCCAATTCGCACATGGCTCTGGCAGTAATCTGGAGATTATAACCTTTAAGGAGCTGCTCCTTAATTTGGTTCCTGGTGCTTGATAATCCCCAACAAGTTCGCTTTCCTCGCCTTACCTATGTTGTTCCAACATTGTCCACGACAATATAGTACTTCCTCCCACACTCTGTATGTTCTTCTGATATTAGATGTTGTGAAACTTGAAAGGGTTCAGAAAAGATTTACAAGGATGTTGCCAGGGTTGGAGGATTTGAGCTATAGGGAGAGGCTGAACAGTCTGGGGCTGTTTTCCCTGGAGCCCCGGAGGCTGAGACATGGTCTTATTCACAAATTAGCTTTTCCTTAGTTTAGAATGTTTATTCCTCACCTATCCTCATTCTTTTCCATAACTAGATTAAATCTAACTGAGTTATAATCACTGTTCCCTTACTGATACACCTTCCACCTGCCAGGGTTCATTTCTGAATGTTAGGTCCAGAACAGGCCCTTCTCTTGTTGCACTTTCTACATTCTGATTATGAAAGTTTACCTGGATTCAATTCAATATTTAGGGAACATCTCCGGGACACCCGCACCAATCAACCACACCGCCCTGTGACCCAACATTTCAACTCCCCTTCCGACTCTGCTGAGGACTGGAGGTCCTGGGCCTCCTTCACCGCTGCTCCCTCACCACCAGACGCCTGGAGGAAGAACGCCTCATCTTCCGCCTCGGAACACTTCAACCCCAGGGCCACCACCAGACGCCTGGAGGAAGAACGCCTCATCTTCCGCCTCGGAACACTTCAACCCCAGGGCACCAATGTGGATTTCAACAGTTTCCTCATTTCACCTTCCCCC